>NW_027532585.1:8860383-8881317 GCF_008692635.1 Crocuta crocuta
TTAACATCTTCTGATTTTTAAATGTTGGCACCTGGCTGAATATTTTAAAACATTTTGCAGGCCAGACAGTGGCCTGCATTTTGCTAGTTTTTAACCTCTAGTTGTGGAACAAGAGGGAAGTAACAGCTGTATTCTCAGCTATCTTTTTGCTGTGGAAGATTCCTGTAAATATTGAAAAGCAAGAAGATGGATGCCACAGTCACAATTTAGACTGTCGACTAGTGCTATTCATGCATCATAATGTCAGTGGGCTATGCCCAACGCTTTTGAAGAATGATATCGTGCATATCAGTATGAGTTCAAGCCACACTAGTAATTAGAAACAAATCAGAAATTCATGTGCTTTTAGCCACCGCTTCAGGTTATCATTTGTTGATCTTGTTTGATTAAGTTTTTTTAAGTGTTCCAGTAGCGTCTGACCATTTATCACAACTGACTGTTTCAAGTGTGTGTTGTTGTTTGTAGCTCTCCTTTGGGTGGAACACGGTAAAGATTGATATGAGCGCAGCCCGCAGAGATCCTCTTCCAATTATTCCCTTTGGATTAGCAGCCTTCGCGGCCACCCTGTTTGCATTGGGATTAGCTTTAGGAACAACCATAGCTGTGGGGATGTTGTTTTTTATCCAGGTAAGTTTCTTGGTTACCTCTAGCTAAAAGTTGTCAACTTACTGTGGCTGCCTATAATGAGAGATAAAGGCTGCACATAAGAATGCAGTGTAAAGTGGAAATTATTGTTACGTATTCCATCTAGGTAACGAATTTAACCCCTGTACTAATCAGATAATTTTGAAGTCACTTTGCCAGAATTTCTAGGTAACTTACTTAATTTTTAAAATGTTAACTTAGAGTCCTATAGTTTATAGTTTATGGTTTATAGTTGAGAAAGTTCTTTTCACATTTATGGTTTCTCTTGATCTTCATATCAACCCTCCCCGCCCCCCAGAAAGAGTTGAAGAGTATTTTCCCTTTCTTACAGAAGAGTAATCAAATCACAGACAGGTTAAGTGACTTAATCCAAGATCCACTCATGTATTCAGTAAACACAATTATTAATGCTATTTCATAACAGCATAGATGTAGTCATCATAATATTGCCAACGTTTATTGTGCACTTATGTGCAAGACACTGTTTTAAGGACATCACATATAATAGCTCACTTAATCTCAATAACAAGTCTATGATACGGATGCTATTGAATGCCTACTCTGATGAATTACTCTGCTAATTTCTGAGGGGACAATAATGAAAATGAAAAGCGTCCTGCCCCTCGGGAAGTCACAATTAGTAGTAAACAGACAACTAGTACTGGATGGTGTGGGTGTCAGAGATTTATGTACAAAGTGCTGTGAGAACACAGAGGAGGAGGATGTGACCCTGAAGAGATCACAAAATGATTATGACTCATTCCATTCACTGACTTAGTTCATTCATTAATTGAAGGCCTGTTGTAGGCCAGGGGTTGTGCTAGGTTCCAGGAAGAAGAAGAGGACTCCTTGGCCATGGGTGTTTTACTGTGCGGCCCCGTCTCTATGGACTCGGCCAGACTTCGAGGAATTGCAGAAATGCTGGACCTGTGAGCTCTGATGCATCACCCAACCCTTCTAAACCCATAGTTTTAAAATACATCAATTTTGTCTATCCTTCATATTTTCTATTAGCCTGGGATCAAATTCTTTGAAAAAATTTCCCCAGTGCCTCTCATTAAGAATCATATTAAAAATAAACTAAAACCCTGTGGTGTAAAAACTCACATAAGTGGAGTTAGTCCTAGCTAGGAGGATCAATTAATAGAATCAAGACTGAATATTTTGGGTTTTTTGGGTAAGCAGAATATCTGGGTTAACTGAAATGAGTCACTTTCTTGTAATAAGTAGTCATAAATTTAAGATTAATTAAAAGTAGTGATAAGAGATTTCAATAGCAAAATTCGTGAGTACTGATTAAATGGATTACATCCATATTTTATTAATACTTTGGAAACCTAGATCAGAAGATAGTACTTAAAACATGAATTTTTATTAAAATAGTAGATTCAGAGTTGATTCTGGATTGCCGTAATCATTCATGGCGAGGTGTTGGAGTGCAGTGCTTGAGAATAAGACCTTCAGAGTCCAATGGACCACATACCAAGTGTGTTGCTTAACTCTGTTCTGGTATCTTCATCTGTGGAATGGCGCAACAAAAACTATCTCCTAGGGTTATTATGAAGATGATAATCTTAAACGGACCAAAGTTTCATCAAAAAATTTTATTGTTCATCATTTAATTTTCAGATGAAAATAATTCTCAGAAACAAAACTTCTATTGAATCATGGATTGAAGAAAAGGTAAATTTTAATAATTGTTTCCTCAACATCAATTAAGATTAGTTCACAGGCCAGATTAACTCATAAATGTCCAGAAGTAAAAACTTGACTACCAGATGGCTTCCTTAAGTCATTTACATGCCACATAAAAGGTAAATGTAGGAAACATTTTGATTCATTCTTTATTTGATATAACTCCCACAGAAATATGCTTCCCATTCACCCTGAGTTGCTGAAGAAGTCTAAGCCACACATTAAACCATTTGGCCATTCTTTCTCAGGTTAGGGGAGAAGATAGACCATTTGCAAAGGAACTTCTGTCCTCTCCAGGTGCCATTGAGGGTTTTTTTAGTGCTTTAGGACTAAAAAAAAAAAAAAGTATAAGCCTGGGTTAATAGCATAGCTTGCCTCAGACCTCACAACCTTTCCATTGTGATTCTGTTGTGAAAAGTCCGTCTGACTACTCTGCTCCCTGCTGAAAGCTGCCCAGACCCTCAGGGTGACTGGGGCAGGGGTTATAAACCCAAATGCCTGCAGGGGCCGGTAGATCACCCAGACGACGGGAGCTGGCCTGTGCACAGAGCTGCCTAATAGATGAAGCTGATTGTTGCCATACGGGGTACTCAACCAGTATCATGAGATCATCTCACTGTTTTTCAAGAAAAGCAAGAGATCTGGATTTTGGTGACATCTCTTTTCTGTTTTTAAACATTAGCAAGAAATTCATATTAGAAACAAACTTTGTGAGCCAAATAAAACACACCAGTAGGACGTGTTTAGCCCCTGGCAGCCAGTTTGCGGACTTGAATTTATAGCAGCAGCTCTCAGATGTTTTGGTCCCAAGACCCTTTTACAGTAATTCTGAAAATTGTTCAGGGCCGGAAAGAGCTTTTGTTAAAATGTGTAATATCTATCGATGAGTGCCATAGTTTGTGAGAAAAATTGTGAAGATTTATTATTTCATTTAAAAATGACAATAAAAAACCCATTATTTGTTAAGAAAAATAGCATTTTTTTACATTATTATATTTTCGAAAGTGAAAAATAGGGAGAAGAGTGGCACTGTTTTATATTTTTAGAAATCTCTTTAATATGTGACTTAACAGAAGACAGTTTGATTCTCACACCTCCTGCATTCAGTCTGTTGAGATATGTTGCTTTGATTGAAGTATATGAAGAAACTCCAGCCTAACACAGAGAAGTAGGTAGAAAAAGATAGAGTATTTTAATAGGCTTTTTGGATAATCGTGGATATTCTTTGATACTACATTGGAACTTGACAAGTGATAGTTCTTGAAAGGTTAGTTACTGGGAGAGGTGAAGATACATCAGTAAACTTCGTATTCTTTTACATGTAAATGCATCAGTACCTCTTGCTCTTTGATTGGGACCATACAAGATTTTATAACACCAGGTATTGGCCATTTGGAAAATACAGTTTTACAGGGTTATGAAGATTTTCCAAATGCTGACCCATTCATTCAGATCACTACCAATTTTGTGGGGGGAAATCTTTAAATTTGGGGAAGCTGTCAAGCTTATAGCAGTGGATACAAATTTTCCGAAATTCTAATTTTCATTTGAAAGCCTTCATGTTTTCAGTGGTTTACAGTGAAATAACAGTTTGTTCATTTTTGAGAAAATTTCTGCCAAATACTGACATTCCAGTAACCTTTCCTTGTTTCATTACTCACTCTTTCAAGTGAAAATAGCGTTACATGAAAGAAGCTGGCTCCACAGCTTTCGTTAGTTCACAGCTCAAACGTTTTCCTCGAGACAAACACTGCTTTCTGTGCACTTCCCATCTTGTCACACAGAATATTAAAAGGACATCTACTTGAGGTTGAGATTTAATCAAAATAATAATTTTTATTGCTTCATCAAGGACATTCTTATGTAAAACTTTGTTTGGGTTTCTTTTTTTTAATGATGAGTATGTAACAGTGAAGAATGTAATAATCACTCATACGGGTGGGGCCACTGTCTTGATTCCTGCTTAAGGTACCGGCAATTTTACCCACTGTTGCAAATGTCAGCACAATGAAAAATGCAAATGACATCTTAGGATTATAATGAAAGTTGTTTGACTTTGTTGGACCCCAAGAAAAGTTCTTGGGGATTCAGAGTTGTGCAAAGCATGCTTTGAGAACCTCTGATAGACAGGTTTAAGTCCAATCTCCTTAGCTTGTATGTAATCAAACCGCTCGTGTCTTCCCCTTACCTGTTTGTCTACCACAATCTGTACCCCTCCTCCCCACCCTGTTGCATTCTTAATACCAACTAATACCTGAAACCAGACACTTGTGGGCATCCTGTGCTTCTGTATGTTTCCACATGTCATTCCCTCTACCTAGAACACTCTTCCTCTTTTTTGCCTGATTTCTTGTCCCTCAAGACTTAGTTTCAGCACCATTTCTTCCCCAAGAACTGTCCTTAACTCTCCCTAGACTAGTTAAGTACCTTGTTTGCCTTTTCCATAGCATCTATTGAGTACCTCTGTTGCTTTTAACACACTATTGCTAGAATCCCCCCAACTGCACCGAGTGCTTCTCTTAGAGACCATGCCTCAGTCATGTTTTTAAGCTACATTCATCCTTAACCACTCTTTGTTAATAGCCGAAATCTTCTCTGAGACTCTTATCCATTGTGAAGACTCTGAAGCTTTTGTTTATAAAAAGAGAAAATAAATTATCCCTCACTTTTTGGGTGGGGATTTATATAGTTCAGTAGTTTCATACATACATATAGCTTAAATTTTTTTTAATTGGATTAACATCAATATCACTTTATAAGTAATTGTGAGAAGTTTTCCCTAAAATATTTTCCCTGACAATAAAGTATTTCAAGGTATCATTTCTAGTTAGCATAATATATCACAATTATATTAATAATGTTCTGAATGGCCAAGGCTCTTTATAGAGTACCATGCTAAATCTAGAAGTTACTTTATTTTTAATATTTTTTAAAATGTTTATTTTTAAGAGAGTGTGAGAATGGAAGTGGCAGAGAGAAGGGGGCAGGGAGTCCAAAGCGGGCTTTGCGCTGACAGCAGTGAGCAAGCCCAATGTGGGGCTTGAACTCAGGAACCGTGAGATTATGACGTGATCCAAAGTTGGGTGATTAACCGATCAAGCCACCCAGGTGCCCCAGAACTTATTTTGAAACTGCACTCTGTTGCCAAGTAAAAAATACAAATAAATGATTATAATAAGCTTGTAGAAAATTTATCGAAATTATCACACACTGGAATTTATACAAGTTTCAACTGGGTTTGTACCCTTACTGTAGGAATAAATAATGTATTTTTATACCACTAGGTGTCAGTGGAACTTAAGAAATTCTAAGCCAGTTATGTCCTTAAGTTAAAGCTAACAATAAAATTTTAACACTTTATGCAACCTGAATAATTTTGTATATGCATAAAATGTACATAAGTGAGTGTATATCCCTGTGTGATGGTATAAAAAACTGAAAGAAGATTGCACGTATCTGCTAATTTAAAGAAAATAATATTCAGAAAATGAAGACTCTCCTGGTGCATCTGCCTGCCATTCCCACAGGTATTGCAGACCCCCCCCCCCCACGAANTCTTCCGTCCTACATAAACTCTTGCTTTTCCTTAAACTTTTTTATCAACATCCCTTCTTTACATCTGAATTTTTTTGCTTTGCTAAACAACCAGGAGCATTGAGGGTTTTCTTTATGTGGAATAAAGCTATTATGTCTTTTAATAAGCATTTTTGAATACTTGTTCTGAAATAAGGCCTGTCAGACATTTCCTGAATGATCTCCTACGAGGTTGGTGTTGTACAGCAAGTTCCTCTCCAGATAAATTTGTCTGTGTCTTCTGTGTACACGAACCTGGAAACAAGGAGGATGCATTTTTAAGAGTGAGACAGCTATAAGAAATGAATGTATATTACCATCAGTACTGTCAATAGTACGTGACTTAAAGCCAGTGAAGGCAGAGGCGTTTGCAACCTTACATCTCTGTTCCCCACAGGCTAAAGATCGGATTCAGTATTACCAATTAGATGAAGTCTTTGTTTTTCCATATGATATGGGAAGTAGATGGAAGAACTTTAAACAGGTATTTACGTGGTCAGGGGTCCCTGAAGGAGATGGACTCGCGTGGCCAATAAGAGAAGGCTGTCACCCATACAGCTTAACAGTGAGTATTACTGTTCAAATAGTCCTTCCTGTTTCATTTTCTTCCTCTAGTTCCTCTTAACTCAGATGCCATTTTACAGTAAAATAATGAATTTTTTTTTCAGTATGGCACTAAGATAACAGTCCTAAAACACTCCTTGTATCATGTCTTTCTTTTAATTTAAATCTTTCTTTACTTCTCTGTATGTGTGAGGTAAAGTCCTGACCCCTTCTCTCAGTTCTATAAAATCTGGCCTAAAACGGCTCTCCAGCTACTTCCTAACGGGATTTACCCTGTCCAGGCAGCCTGGCTTCCTTGGTGAATTCCATGTAGATTCCTGCCACCTAACTCTGTCCACACTGTTTTTTCTCTCTAACATGACTTCCCTATCAGAAATAATATTAAGGCCAGTTTCAGCCCCATCTCCTCCAAATTTGACACTTAATTGTGTCATATACTACTCTTTGATGCATGTGAAGTCTCATATTTTCATTTATTTCTTAGATCTTTAATTTGACAAGATTCTAGTACAGAGACCATGAGCTATCTCGATTTCCCCTACTATATCTAACATAGTACCATTTATTAAATTGTTGCTGAATAAGTGAAGAACAGTGAGTCGTCTCATGACTTTTAGTTGAGACTTGTGGATCAGTTTTTCAGTCTGTCTGCCTTGTCTCTAAAGGGCCCGTGAATCTGTGTGTCATCCTCCCCTCCGGGACTAGCCTGGAGCTAGAGAGGGCTAAAGAGCACACCTCCCTGCTCTGTGGGCCATAGGGAATACTCGATGAGTATACACAGATGAAGATGGTAGGGAGAATACTGAGAGGAAAGCCCGTCAGTCCTGTTCTCAGTCCTAGGGCCCTCTTTCCACGTTACAAGAAACATGGGGCCTTTGAATTGTCAGCACTGGGACATGCTGGAAAATTGGGAGTTTGTCATGTCACTCTGATGTAATAAATGGCATGAGGCTGTTTTTCAACTCTGAGATGTTTTTCCTTTTTGTATCTCCAAACAGATTGAACAGTTGAAACAAAAAGCAGATAAGAGAGTCAGAAGTGTAAGTAATTTTTTGCAATGATACTAGTTTCTTTATCCTTTTTGTCAGGCTCTACACTTCTGTATAGTTTTTAAACTTGCCTTTGAGTAGAAGCCAACTGTGGGCTCTTCTTAAATAATATTTCCTAACATAATTGTTGCATTTTGATACAGTTCACTGTTGTTTTCACTTGCATAGTTTGGACTGGACGTTTGGAGGGAATGTAGTCCGTTAACATTGCCAACAGAAAAATAACTATCCTCAATTTAGCTCATTAGTGTGAAACCCATCCTTAAACTTCTGTACAGTTTGATGGCCACTAGCCACAGGTCACTATTTAAATAAATTAAAATCAAATAAAAAATTCAGTTCCTTGGTTGAACCAGCCACATCAGAAATGCTCAGTTACCTACACGTGTCTAGTGGCTACATCGGATTCCACAAATATAGAGCATTTCCTTCCTTGTAGAGAAAGTGCTATTGGACAGCACTGCTCGAGAATTTAATTCTTAGCTACGTGCTTGAAATGAAAGGTACGGAAAGCCTGGAGAACCGGAAACATCACTTGCCTCCCATAAAGGAACTGGGTGGAAAAGACTTGTCACCTGATACTTTGGGTCTGCCTTTAACAATTTAAATTCAAACCTACAGAAATTATGGGGTAAATGTTCTATTGTTCTTCTGATTACTGATGCCAGGTTCGGTATAGAGTAATAGAAGATTACAGTGGTGCCTGCTGTCCTTTGAATAAAGGACTCAAAACCTTCTTCACAAGTCCCTGCACTGAAGAGCCTCGAATAAGGCTGCAGAGAGGGGAATTCATTTTAGCTACGAGAGGGTTACGGTAAGTGATAGAAAGTACTGAGTTTCTTCTTTAATGGTAAAGTTAGCATGTCGCCTAAAAAAATTAATTTTAATTTTTTAAATATTTCAGATACTGGTTGTATGGAGATAAAATTCTTGATGATTCCTTTGTAGAAGGTATGGAAATTGAAGAGGATGTTTAATAGACAAGACTGCTAGTAATAATTCCAAATTTGACAAGAATAACTCCTAACAGTCACTTGTCACATGCATCAGGGCACATAATAGACATATCCTCAAGCAACACAAAGAGGCTTCTTACGTTATTTCTCCACAGCACTCCTATTTATCAGGTCTTTTTAATGGTAGCTAATATTGGAGCTCATTGTCACCTGTGTGACTGGCACCTGTGAAAGTACCACTTGTTTCATGTGTGGTATCCAAGTCCCCAGCAGCCCTCTGAGTGAAGTGCTAGCATTTTACCTTTCATTGGTGAGGGAGCCAAATGCAATGAAACTGAGCACCTTGCCCGAGGCCGCCCTAAAAACACATTAGAGCCACGGCTCCTAGCCAAGTGGCCTGTGTCTCAGATGCCTGTGCCACATGCTCCCCACTGTGAATAAATATTCTATTAATGGAAACTGATGGATTGAAATTTTCTGTTTCTGATTTTAAGTTTTAGAATTGTTCCTTTTTTATTTTTTTTAATGTTTCTTATTTATTTGTGAGAGAGCGTGAGCAGGGGAAGGCAGAGCAAGGGGGATAGAGGATCTGAAGCAGGCTCTGTGCTGACAGCAGCAAGCCTGATGTGGGGCTCAAACTCACGAACCATGAGATCATGTGTGACCTGAGCCGAAGTCGGACACTCAACCGACTGAGCCGCCCACGTGTCCCTAGAATTATTTCCTTTTAAAGTAAAGATTAATCCTGGATGCGTTTTTAAAAACACTGGGTTAACTGTTAATTAACCCCATATGACTCCTTAGGCAACCTTGATATAAAAATTTGTATGTTAGAATAAAACCTAAAAAGGAAATTCACAGAGGCTACAGGGAGATAGTTCCCTGAAACAGATAAAGGATGACAGTGTGCGGAAATCCCCGCCGTCACATCTGTGTAAATGAACACCCATATTGGGACATTCCGCCCCAGCCCCATTCGGGTTGCCCTGAACCACATTGGCCCCTGTCCCACGTAACAGAATTGAGAAATACTGGCTTCCTAGCTTGTTAGGAGCATTTAAAAACCATTTTTTTGTTCTCAAATTATGCCTATGAAAGATGGTAAAGGGTGAAAAAAGTATGCCTAAAAGCTAATTAATTTGAAGTAATGGGACGTATGGGCTCAGCAGTATCATTTCCGTAGATCCATTTGACATCGATTTTATTTTCTTCCTCAGGTGTTTCAAGGATACGAGGCTGGTTCCCTAGAAACTGTGTGGAGAAGTGTCCCTGTGATGCTGAAACAGATCAGGCCCCAGAAGGCGAGAAGAAAAATAGATAGCTACGGTTACAGTAAACTTGCTCTCTAAGTCCTCTCCATTACTTGAAAACTGTACATATTACTAAAGAATTATGCAATGAGCCTACTCTGGTTAAGGTGTTCTTTTCCTCAAAGGTGCCCCAGTGCCATAATCTAAATATTTTTATTACCATTTTGAGATGGAGAAGCCATTCTGCACATGCCTTTGAATTCTTACCCCTCTCTGCCACCTCCTCCTCTCCCCCAAAGGAAAAACACTTCACCCAAGTAAGTCAGTTGCATTTTCTCTAGGACATTTTTTTTAATGCGCTGCACACTACAGACCTCACCTGCAGATATAGTTCCCCCTTTGCCAGGAGCATCTGCATGTGATGCTTTTATCCTGTTTTCCCCTCAGTTGACATTTCTTATGTACTATTCTAGATACTATAGAACATAGTATGTAATATTCAATATAAGCTTAAATTTTATTACCTGTCTTTTAATAATGATGCAGATTTTGTCAAATCAAATAAAGATCGATGGATGTTCTGTATAAATCTAGTTTTTACTAAAAGACTCTTTCTTTTGGCCTAAGGTTTGTCTTAGTTCTCTATGGAAAAACTTCACCATAACTGTGTGAAAAATTGGTGTCTTTAAGCTGTCCATTCATTAAATGAACCCTATTAATGGCATATTGAAATCACTGCATTCTAGGAAACTTTTAACCTCGTGAGCTCCAGCTGCTCATGTATGCTCGAATCTATCAAAGCCTGAAGCTTCCGTGAATAGTAGGATCTAAGCTGGTGGATTTGGATGCTTAAAGTTGGGCTTGTCTAAATATAAGTAGAATTATAAAAGTCACTTACTCTGATACTAATTCTTTCCAAGGCAGGGAGTTTGAGCTTTGGGAGGTCAGGCATGTACCAACACTTAGGGAAGAGCACTTGGGAGTTTTAGCAGTGGCTGAAACATGACTCTGTCCCATTCTAATGATCGGTGGGGAGGTGGACAGATAAGCAAAATATTCATCAGGTAGAGCCATCGATTATGAAGAAAGCAGGTAAGATGGTCTGATGGAAGGGACCTGAAGCACTTGAGGGGACAAGTCATGTGCCTCTGAGAGCAGCTTGCATTTTAAGCAAATATACCCGCAACAACAGGTGGGGGTGTGCCTGGCATGTTTGAGGAACAGGAAGGCAGCCAGTGAGTTGGAAGTAGAAGAGGTCAAGGAGGTAATAGTGCAAGACCATGGAGAGACCTGGAAGTTAATTCTTGCCTTCCCTTTGTTTCAGATACTCAAGAACAGACATTCAGCCTTCCTGGGCTCAGGGTCTGGAAAGACCATCCAGGAACATTCTCCTTACCTCCAGTTAGAGGACAGAAAGGAACACTGTTCAAGCCTACTTAGAACACAGCAAATATGGTAAAAGAAGAAACAATGAGTCATGGGCTTGACTGGAGTTGGGGCTAAGCTGGTATTTATTCTGTGATTCACAGCTGAGGGATAAGAAGGCCTGGTCCTCTCGATATTGCCTTCAGTAGCCACCAATCTTGTTTGCATACAAGAATTCACCTGGGGACCTTTTAAAAATCCCAGTGCCCAGACTGTACCCGACTATTTCAGTCAGAATCCTTAGGGTGGCACCCAGCATTTATTAGTATTTCTTTAAACCCCTTATGGAATTCTAGTGTGCAGCGCAGTTTGGGAGTCACTAGCTTACTTGACTGTTAAGTGGTCCTTGTCTAAGGCTGATTCTGATTCTCATCACGGTCATGCGGAAGCACAGCCCACAATGTAAGTGTTTGCAGTGGTTTATTTTAAAGACTTTACAAGTGGAAGCAACACGTGTTGTCTGAGGGTGAGGTACAGCAGGAACTGGAGTCCAGTAGAGAAAAGGTCAGTCAGTTCCTTCCCAGAAGATAGACGTGTTGGGAAGGCCTCAGGCTTGCCCGTAGGTCTTTGTTCCCAGTTCATGAGGTTCTTCTTCGGTGCTAGCTTCGTTTACTGGAAAAGTGCACTTGACAGAAGTTTAAACTCCTTCCCCCCTAGCTTCCAGCTCAGCAGCAAACTGTAAAGAACAGATTTAGTCACCAGATGCTACTGGAGAGAACACTTCATGAACATTCTTTTTGGACAGGTTACGGGCCCACTTTTTTAATTCTCCTCAGCCAGAGAAACTCGTGAATTTAGGAAATGTTCAGTATGATCACACTTCCCTTCTGTTGACAGACGCTAGTGTAAACACAGAGAAGTACATAGAAGTTTGTCCCTTAATATTAGTGATAAGAAGAGTTTGATTAAAACTTTCTGTGGTTTTGTGGAATAGTTCAAAAACATAGAATTATAAACTGCTTTTGAGAGTTTACAGGTCTCTTAATTTGAACATTGGAAGGCCTAAGTGTTGGGACTGTCAACAAATGAGGCTTACTGTGAAACTACAATGAAGACGTCACTTGGGCTCTTGAACTAGTGGTCACTTAGGCTAGAGATTGTGAGGAAGGGACAAACAAATGGGCCTTGAAGAAAGCAACCTTTAAGATGGGAAGGACAAAATTTATTTAGTTCAAAGCTGAGCTTTTACATGGTAAGTCTCTCAATATTTTTAAAAAGACCCAAAACTATGGTTTTTTATTAATTTAGTAGGTAAGATAGGAGGAAAGACAAAAAATGAACATAAGATTAGTATTTAATCCACAGTCCATATTCCTACAAGGCAGGCTACCTCTGAGCCCCCTGCAAGTTTAAGTACCTTACCCTACTCCTGGATATTCTCATACAGGCTGTTGATTTGGATTTGAAAGTACTTGGAAAGGTCTCCCCGCTTTGCTTTCAGTGTTGGTGTCAAGAGCCCATTTTCAGTGGAAAATGGTTCTGGATGAAGAAAGATGCTTTTGACCTGGAAGAGAAGATGAACACACACACACGTTTATTAGTGATTCAGACGTCTCTGCAGAGCCTTGTATATGCTATGTGAAGAACTTTATAAAAGTGAGGCTGATGAAGTAAGGATAAAGAGAACGGTAACACATGCCCATTCCCACAAACTGATAATTTGGGAGAGAAGTGAGAAGGGAAAATGGATAATGATCAGCAAAAAGGACTATAGAAGCAACTATAAAAGGTCACTGCCATTTGTACTTAGTGGGTTAATAGTGCAAAATCTCAAATCAATTCCTTGGGAACTACACTGACACTCCATTATAAATGCAAACTTTAGAACTTTCTAGTATGACTTGAGATACCAGGATAACCTCAGTAGTACGTACCTGTTCAAAGGATTTAAGACCACCTTCTCTCCCGATTTTCTGCAAGTCCTCTAAAATGGCTTTGTTTATAACCTAAGAAGAGAAAACAGCTTCAAGCAGGCTGTTGGATAAAGAGACCAAAAGAAAGGCCAGGCATGAACCAACTCAAAATGCCTATAAAAGCTCATGAGGGTAAAAGCAGGATACAGGTGTATGTATGTATGTACAAGCACATTTTATGCTTAATATTTCTCAAAGAAATTAATGAGAAGGAAAGGCAAATTTAAATGAGTACAGATTTTCCCTGGATGGTATTTTTTGATTCTCTATTCTCCACATTCATACTTTAAAAAGAATAGAGGGTTTTGTCATCATTGTTTGTTTTTAACCGCCCATCCCATCTTGTCCAATCTAATAAAACCATTCAATTTCAGCTACAGCCACCTATCCCAAGTTCAAGAACAGCCCTGTTTTTCCAAAGAGGATGACATCATTGGTGCCTGAGTTGGTGGGGCCTCTGCTCTCCCACGATGGGCCCCCTGGGTGTGCATAGAGCTTTCTTAAGCAAGACTTACTTGGTTTTTGCACAGTTCTTCAAGGGAGCCTTTAACCCCAAGTTTGGCTACAAAGGACGGCAGCGCTTCTGGGTCAGGAACCACCACTCCCACTAAGGAGGACTGTGGAAAGGAAGCCAAGAACGAGAGTACGTGAGAGCCAGGACAGTGGTGGCCCAAGGTGGATGAGGACAGCAGGATTATATCTTTGTGATAGATACTTCATGCTTCCCAAGGCCTCAGTTCAATATGGTGTCCTACTCTTTCCTCACCATACGTTTCAAACCTTCATGGAACTCTGATCCCATTTTCCTACTCAGTATCTTTTTACAAAAATGTTCTATTCAAATTTGAGTAATCAAAAAGAAAGTGTTCAGCATGAAGCCTGCAGCATCTCTGGCCTCTTGCCAACCCTCACCCACATCCCCGGAAGCTAAGTTTAAGCACAGTGTATATAGTTTGTGATGCCAGAGGAACTCCCATTGTAGTGGGAACTAAGTGTAACATGGGGCTGTTTCTTATCAAACATCCACCCATTGGTGTAACCACTACAATTGTACTGACTTGTTTACAGATGCCATCATAGTTAAACCCTTTTTGTTTTTTTACATTTGTATTGCCTTGAGGGTTGGACTGTGGCTTCATTTCTTTGGTTTTATAAACTCAAATCTTTTCATCCTAAACCCACTTATGCAGATTTGCTGTCGCCACAAGAACCAGCATGGCCTGTGCCTGAAATTGGCCCTTGTTAAAACACTGGATTACCCGTAAACTATCCCCGTGTACAAAAACTTGCAACACTGGTCTACTCCTGATGTAGATATTTTCTATCTTCTCTGGAGCGATGTATTCTCCTTGGGCCAGCTTGAAGATGTTCTTCTTACGGTCAATAATCTTCAGAGTTCCATTCTATGTGAAACAGAAAACGACATCAGTGTTTTTGAGGCCTATGAAAGATGTCAGTGTGGAGGGGACTGAAGTCACAGGTATTTTCCTTCTGTAAACTTGACCTCTCTAGAGACTTTTGAGCAAGCTTTCATTTCTCTTTGTTGGCTTTGAGGAAAGGGGAGGGGAGCAGCTTCCAGC
Organism: Crocuta crocuta; assembly: GCF_008692635.1. Lineage (NCBI taxonomy): Eukaryota > Metazoa > Chordata > Mammalia > Carnivora > Hyaenidae > Crocuta > Crocuta crocuta. The sequence continues at coordinate 8,875,034 of NW_027532585.1, forward strand.
AAGAACCCATCTATGGTGTTACGTCCTTGTGGGGAGTACATGGGCAGCCTCAGAAAACTTCCCCAGGACCTGAAGTTGTGTAAATGGTTGCCTCATCTAATGGAGAAGGTTGGCAGCTGTGAATTTTCAATAATGTAATTTCCAATTACTCTATTTCCAGAACTCTCAGGAATGGGGAAGGAGTTATCATTTTTAAAAGAATTTTTTAATGTTTATTCATTTTTGAGAGATAGCATATGTGTAGGGGAGGGGCAGAGACAGAGGGAGACACAGAATCTGAAGCAGGCTCCAGGCTCTGAGCTGTCAGCACAGAGCCCAACACAGGGCTGGAACCCATGAACTGACCTGATCATGACCTGAGCCAAAGTTGGACGCTTAACCAACTAAGTTACCCAGGCGCCCTGTGGGAAGGAGTGATCTTTATTAAGACTTTTGAATTAGTTAGATCTCTCCCTCCTTGACTCCCTGTCATGTATCCCTCCTGTTAGATGCTGAGACAGGCTAAGATAGCTTCACAGTGCAATGCCAATAATCAAGTCAATAATTGTGTTTGGGGAGACTGGAGCAGGGCTGGTGAAGGCTGTCTGCCCAGCCACCAGAGGTCATATGCAGCTTCATTTCTCAGAGCTCTTTGGCCTAAGGAGCTTAGTCCCTTAGGGATTTGTATTGTTGACTTGGACAAGTGACAAATACAATCCACATGATCACACCTTAAGTAGGACAATAGACTGACTCAAGCATGGAACCATCAAGAAGCCTGACTCCAGAAATAAGCCATCAATTCAGCCTAACAGACATTATCTGGAAGTGACTAATAAGGCCCAGCCTTCTGTAGTGTGTGGACTTTCTCAGAATTATGTTTTTGGTCCATGGAAGAGCTGGGTCTAGAACAAAGATCTCCCACCTGCCAGCCTAGGTTCCTCAACTGGATTTTCTTCTCTATAGCATGAGGATGCCACAAGCCAGATTCAGACGTAACTCCTCCAGCTGCCTCATTTGATTAATCTACCCATATCTGTGCCCATCTTGCTTAAAAGCAGGTAGCTCTCTTCAGTCCAAGAACAGAGACCCCTAGAAATTTTGAAGAAGCACCTACCGGGAGCCAACGACCAATGTCTCCTGTGTGAAGCCAGCCATCCTCATCCAGAACCTCCTTGGTCTTCTCAGGGTCATTCAGGTATCCTTTGAACACATTGCTGCCCTTGATGCAGATCTGCACATAAGACAGCACAAGGTGGTAACCAGGGCAAAGACTGCAACTCCCAGCAGAGGCACTTCACAAAACACCTCCAAATGACTGCCTCCAGTCATTTGATGGTTTCCACTACAGTGTGAAGACCACCAGATTTTAGTCCCTTTGTAGGGGGTAGGAAAGTGGGACTCAGAGATGTCCATCTCCTTGTCAAGATCCCAAGTCAAACCCAAGTCTCAGTGTGTGCTCTCTCTGACATAAACAGATCCACTGTGATTGTCTGGGCGCCACCTCAGAGCACAACCTACCCACCTCTCCTTCACTGTTCACTGAAAAGTAGTTCATGTCAGGCACATCTTCTAGCTTCACATGATTGCAAGCCAGGGGGACTCCAACATGACCTAGAAAACACCACCTCGAATCAACTGGGAAGCCATGAAACAATGATAATATCCAGGCATATTTCTGAGCTTTTTACCGATTGATTCTAAAACAAGAAGACTGAAAAGTCAGCTGCTCCCAATGCTAGATAGCCAAGATAGGTCTGGACTAAAACCAGAGTTTGGCCAACAATGCCACATTTGTCCAAAGCACTGAGGTTCTCTAACTCAAGCCCTAGTTCAGTTAGAACCCTTCTCCCGACAACTGCATCTCCTGCCCAGTAGGTGGAGAACCTACCTGATGTCCAGTCTCCAGGTAATGTAAATGTACAGCCAGCAGTGCATTCGGTTTGTCCATAAGCTTCGAACACCTGGGGAAACCAAAGAAGCGTTTGAGACTTACTCAAGAGAAAGCATGAGGTGGCAACACCCTAGGGAAAGACATGAGGAAAGCAAGGTCTCGGAGGGTTGGAAGATAACTTGGTGTCCTAAAACCTTCGATCCACTGGTTGGCGGCAAACAAGCACATAAGCTGCAGTGGGAGGCTGGGGGCATGGGGCGAGGGGGCCTGTGATAGGCAGGCTTTGTAGGGATGGAGAAGGTGGCATTTCCAGGAAGGGTGTGGCAACAGGACATACTGATCTGTTGGCTTTAGGGGCTGAGGGGAATGGAGGTATGGCCAAGAGGAGGCTAATTTGAAAGAAAGGCTAGCCTTAGCCATCAATTTAGAATCTTTTTAGATGGTGGTTATACAGAAGGGGACACTGTGAGGACAAGGCTATGTTTCATTCATGCCGTGCATATTGGTCAAATGGATGAACTAATTATCTATTTGGAGGGGGGTGGAGGGAAGATAGAGAATGTCCACACCCAGGATTGTACTAAACCCCAGATGGAACAGAGGCTTAATTATTAAAAAAAAAAAAAACTAAAACCATAAGATTATTAGAAAATAGGAATGAAAGCAGTCTTATGAAATACTGGAGCTAGGAAGTCCTGTCTAAGCAATTCAAACACCACAAATAGAGATTTATCAGTTTGATTATGTAAACATTTGAAACTTTTATATAGCAATACATATGGCAAAAAGATGAGACTAGGAAAAAACATTTCTAAAAAAAGATTAATATTACTATATGAGCTCTAAGAAGTAGTGTGAAAGAGAACTGAATTATCCATTGGCCATTTTTCTATAAAAAATAGTGTAATTCATGGAAGAAATATGAGTGCCATTAAGTGATAGGAAAGATGTTTAGTGTTAGAAAAAACTGCAATGAAACTTTTCATGCATCTGCTTGGCTAAGCCTTAAATGACTAAGAAAGCCTGACACTGGCAGAATGTGGCAGGGAATAAGGCCTCATACATTATTTACAGGAATGTATAAGAAAGATAAGATCTTTCCGGAGGAAGTGTGATAATCTACATTCACATATGGAAAAAACAAACAAACACATATTTTGACCTAGGAGTCCCTACTTGCAGGCATTTAATACCCTAAACTGATAATTGTATAAATACTTAGGGATACACAAGTATCCTTATCATTTCATTGATTATAACAGCGACTTAAGTGTCCATCAGTAGGAGACTAGTTGCTTTGGTACATCCAATAAACTATTGCAAAACCATTAAAATGGTGCTGGTCTTTATTTGACCAGGACTAGTGTCGATAGATCACTGTTTAACAAGTATTTTATAACTGATGCCAGTTTATGTAAAGGTTTCTGTATACAGATGCATAAAGAGAAGGCTCTTTTCTCTTGACTTCAAAATTTTTGGTGACACTGTCTTTGGTGCTTTTCAGTTGTGTTTTCGTTTTTAAAAGAGTGAGCTTTTTGTGTGCCAAAGTGAGATAGGCTATTTTCAAAGAAGGTGCTTGGCTTACCTGACATCCTATTGCCGCCCGGAGGAACTTTAAGACTGGGCTGGAGATGGGGGCAGCTCCAGTGACCATGAAGTTAACCCTCCCACCAAGGCTGGCCTGTTCAGTAGAAACAAAAGAGCTGCTGAAATCTGTGCCCTTGGCTTCAGTTTCCTCCACTGAAAAATGGGTAGAACAGCCTCCCCAGTGTTTTTATAAGAGTTTAAACTAGCTAATTTACAAAGCACTTACACTAGGGCATGCCATTGAGAAAAAGCACTTAAAATGTCAGCTGTTATTGTCACTCTCATCCACAGCTGAGACTAGACTTGCAAGTTTTTAACAATTTCCTCAGATAATTTATATTCCTAGGCCCTTCACATTACTTACAATCTCAACAGACCACCTTAAGAGAATAAGACAGTATGCCAAAAGCTAAGTAAAATCCATTTTCTGTGTTTTGACTCATTTCCTTTAATGACAAAATTGTCCAAAGGAGACCTCACCTCAAAAAGTGAGTAAACACAGTAAGTGTGAAAGGATATCCATTAAAGAGATACTCCATTAAAGAGATACTCAGCCATCAGAGAAAAAGCAAAGTATGATAAGCTAGCAGGAAGCCCAGATATTTGCCAAGCTCTGTCCTGGACCCAACCAACCTACCTGGATCTTTCCAAAGATGAGCTTGTCCCAGATACTGTCACGCCTGATGATACCCTTTTTTACTTCATTGAATTTACAGGAAACAGCCAAGTTCAACAAGAACTTCTTCAGGGGTGTCTTGGCTTCATTGTGTACCTGAAAAATGATGGCTCCTCTTAGTTGGAAACCTACTGGAGATACTCACCAAAGCCACTCACCAGTGAGCAAAAGATAGTGCCTTCTTGCTTCATAAGGAAGTGACTTTCATGTCATGAACTGGGTTGCTAAATAATGATGATTCCAGAGAATTATGGACACACTAAGAAGTAAGTGCACTGAGTGTATGGGTACAGAATTCCAGTTTCTTCAGATTCCTTGTCCTTGGCAAACAACTTTGACAACTGAGATAAGCATGTCCTCTTGAAATGTTAACATATGCCTACCATATCACCTGGGAGTACTAGATAGAAAACAGCTCAATGGGCAATACCTCTGGGGCTTCTGATTCAATAGATAAAAGAAAGGCCTAGGAATCTCTCCCTCCCCTTGCCCTATGATGCTTATATACATTAAATGTGGAGAAATACCACTCTTCTCTGTCACTAAAGTTCCTTTAGCCACACCATACAAAACCCAAGAGATTTTCCTATTTATTTCTTCCTTTTGGATGTAATTATGGCACCATTTTACCAGCTCACATTATTTACCTAGACTACTTTACTCTTGCCTCACTGGGACCTAATCCCATAAACCATGCACCTGCCAAAGGAGAGCTTCAAGCACAACTCAAAGAAATCCCCTTCCAAAATTAAATCCTGAACCCCACATTCTGGCCTTCAATACTCCATCCTACCAGAAGTCAGATTCAATGAAATCAAAGTTCTTTTCCAGTTTAAAATTGGAAGAGAACTTTCCAGCCATCTTCCATATTTACACTTCTATTTCTAAGCCTTTAGCCAAATAGAGCTATTCATCTTTAGCCTCTAATGCCAACTGTGCTCTAGGTTCTAGGCATCTGCTCATGCCTATACCATCATTTTGTCAATATCTCACCACTTCTCTCCAAGATCTACACTCAAATGTTGCTGGAATCTATCATTCCTGATACCTATTTCAACCTTAAGAGATTTATCTTCATTATTCACAAGACAACTTCCTCCTAATATATCGCTGACAGAGAGTGGAATTTGTAGAGTCACAGTAATAAAGGCCTTCATTTTTAAAGTAGATGGCAGAAGTAAACTGTGTGTTTAGTATTACCATATCATAAAAAACTATCAAAAGTAAAAATGTCTAATAACATGAATAAAAACCATAACAACCACCAAATCTAATAATTCCATAGCATGCTGACAGCGGCTATGATTGTTAAAAATTCTGTTAAAACCAGCACTTTCAATGTTCAGGGGTCATCTGTTCTAGAATGCTGCCTGCCCCATCACCAAAGCCCTAGGATAGTACTGAGATTCACAAGTATGAAGGGGGAATGCTAGAATCTCAGGGTGGAGTCCAAAGCATGTGCAGAGTGGCCATGTGTTATTTTAATAGATAAAAGAATTTTATCTATTTCCTCAGGGCTCCCATGTCTATGGAATTATGAGATGATGAAATACCTGGTTAAGAGCCTGGACTCTACTACTATGTTGCCTGGCTTCAAATCTCAGTTCCGAGGACTCCTTGGAAATATCGGAGAATCCCAAGATTTGGGTGAGAAACACAAAACAATAAGCTTGGGACATGTTATGGGAGGTTATGTCAAAAGGACACATGAACAACTTGATTGGGCTCCCAAGTTTGAGGGTGGGACAATTTGAACATCAAGAAGAATGACTGAAATGGATTAATATTACAACTATGCAAGTCACAAGTTCAAAATATTACAAATGAAAAATTTCGGTCATTTCTGATGATCGCTGGGGCACCAATTCATTACTCTGAAGATGGATAAATAAAGGGAAAAATACTTGTCATGTCTTCCCCCAAAGAATTGCAGCTAATTAATGCAGGAGAAATAATTAAAATGAATTAGAAAAATCACCATGTTGTAAACTCTAATGAAAAATAGTGATCATTGACAACTAACTACCAAGTGACAAGTTGAATCTGGCCCGACCCCTTATTGGAGAAGATTCTGGCCAGGTTTTTTCTTTTCCTTTCCTTTTCCTTTTATTTTCTTCCCCACCCCCCACCCCCCTGCCGCCGCCCCCG
>NW_027532585.1:8881343-9005311 GCF_008692635.1 Crocuta crocuta
GCCTCCCCTGAGGCTCAGTCTCCTCAGCTGGGAGTTGGAAATAATAAGTGTGGATGGGATTTCCAGTGTTTTTGCAAGGATTAAATCATGGAATGCTATGAAATGTTGCCCATGGGACCCAGTACCTCAACAAGAAACTCAAGAGCCTGTAGGTTTTATAAAACCAGAGTAACAACTCCTCAATAAGTTGGCTTAATTTTGAGGGACTCCCCAAGTCTCTGATTTGAGCTCTTTCTCCAGATCTGGTCCAAGCGATCTTATCCAGATGAAAGGGGCTTCATTTATTGTGGTTTTTTCACTGTTGCATTTGTGAATGTGGCTATAAGGTGGATGCTCCTCAGGAGTAGGGGGTGAAGTGGAAAAACTTTCTTAGCAATGTAAAGTCCCTAAGAACCTTAGCCAGGCCTAAGCCACAGACCATTCTTTCATCTCAGGGCCAGCCCAGCAGATGTGAGATTGGTACCTTATCGTAGATTCTGTTGAGTAGTCGAGGCACCACGGGAAACACCGTGGGCTTCAGAGTTTTCATGTCATCAGGCAGCAACCGAATATCTCCTTGGAAGAAACCGACTTTGGCACCACAAGAGTACACGATAGTCTAAAAGCAAAACCAAAGAGCAGGGCTCAGAGTCAAAGGCCCACTTCTGGTGGGACCTGTCTTGGGTGAGAACTGAGGAATTAGGTTGCCATCCATGGGCACTTTTCTCTGTACAGCAGCACCCTTCAGATACCCAGAACTCTATGCCCGAGACAGGTTGGAAACTCATTTCTGCTCAGGTGACAGGATAGGAAAGACAGACTGTGGGATGGAGCGTCTGCCCTCTTCCACCTGTAACTCTGAGTGACAGTCCAAGACACTGTCCTTTGTAAGAGACCATTCATTACATAGCACTAAGCAACAGAGTGAAACTAGAACATGCCTCCAGTTGTAAGACAAACTCAATTTCATGGTGTTAAAATGCAAAAAAGTATGCTTATTAGAATTGATATTTTATTAATCAGATGTCAGCACTTTAGCCCAAGGAACTGAACTGTTGATTGGCATTTCATGTATCAACAGATAAGCTGGTTGAAGAGGTATTTAACTAAGTGGTCGAGAGGGGATTTTCCATTCATAACTACCGAGTGTGTTTTGGGAAGGCCAGCAGTATTTTCAGTTCTTGAATCAGCCCCAGAATTGCCTGACAAGCCTGGAGTCCACTGACGGAAAGGCAGCTCTCTGGCATTCATACAGTCCTAACTGGCTCTACTTTGACACACACTGAACACCTTACCTGGATCAAATGCTCCTTCTCTGCACCCCTGTGGGAAACTTCCTTTTCTTTAACCCTAGATCTTTTTTAAATTTTTTTAAATATTTAATTTTGAGAGAGTGAGAGACACAGAACATGGGTGGGGTTGGGGCAGAGAGAGACAGAGACACAGAATCTGAAACAGGCTCCAGGTCCTGAGCTCTCAGCACAGAGCCCAATGCAAGCCTCAAACCCACGAACTGTGAGCTCGTGACCTGAGTCGAAGTCGAACACTCAACTGACTGAGCCACCCAGACACCCCTAACCCTAGATCTTTTTAAAAATTCTAACCAAAATAAAATGTAAGGGAAGAAACAGTGTCTCTTATCCCAGCACAGCATTAAGAGCAGAGAGTAAGCTCCTGGCTATGACCTCACTGGACTCACAGGACCCTGGGTGAAGGCAGGAGTAACCATTAGTCTTGGTGCACATACACAGACACAACTAGAAAGACTTTGCAGCAAGTAAGAGTAAATGGCAGGGTTAGGACTCAGCTGCACCAACCCACTGTGTGCTGCTTTCCAATTAGAGAAAGGACCATAAATGTGTAGTTGCCTTTGGAATAAACATGGAACTCGCTAATCAAGACTGCATTTTCACATACCTGGTAGGAACATAGGTCACTCACCTGTACAATCCTCTCAAACATATGAGCCAAGGGGAGGTACGAAATGGACACATCCTCAGGGGTGGGCTTGAAAGTATACTATAGATCAGAACAAGAAAGAGACAACATTGGATTAATGCTAACTTACTATTCCAAAGGAGATTTAAAAGCAGCTCCTATTAACTAGAGTTAATAATACTGTGTTACAGATTTGAAAGTTGCTAAGTGAGTAGATCTTAAAAGTTCTCATCACAAGAAAAAAACCTATGTGGGCTGATGGATGTTGAATTTATTGCGGGGACCATTTTGCAGTATATACATATATGGAATCATGTACACCTGAAATTAATATGTTAATTATATCTCAACATTTTTTTCTTTAATTTTAAAGAAACTGCCGGATTGCCACACATAGTTGTACAGGTTGTGCACTGTATAACTCTGAGAGGCTTCTCGTAACTTCCCTGAGTTTAGAGACATGCAGTGATTCTAAAAGAGGAGGGCTATGGGGCGCCTTCAGTCGTTTGAGCGTCCAACTTCAGCTCAGGTCATGATCTCATGGTTCGCGGGTTCGAGCCCCACATTGGGCTCTGTGCTGACAGCCAGCTCAGAGCCTAGAGCCTGTTTTGGATTCTGTGTCTCCCTCTCTCTCTGACCCTCCCCTGCTCACGCTGTCTCTCTCTCTCAGAAATAGATAAAACATTTTTAAAAATTTAAAAAAAAATAAAAGAGCAGGGCTGGAAAATGCACAGTCCTTTGAACAAAGATGCAGCAGTACTTGTCCACATTCATTCATTGTCAGGCCCTTAACATGGCTTTTGGTTTTGTTTTGTCTTGTTTTGTTTTTGTTTCTGCCTCCTCTAACATCAAGATTAAAATCTTATGACAGGTTTACATTTTAACAAATACCCCTTTTTCAATTGACCACTGACCTGTATACATTTGAGAAAAGCAGAACTATTTGTAACAACATTTTCATGGGTCAACATGGCTCCTTTAGGGTCACCTGTAGGAAATAAGACATGGGAAAAAAAAAAAAAAAAAGACCCTTTAAATAACTCATAGGCAGCCTTTGGTTATGAAATAAGAAGCTGTATTCAAATGCTTCTGTTCCAGAGAGTCAAGAGCTTCTCTTGTCACTGTGTATTTTTATGAATGGTATAGGACTCTGTTTATGAATGACTAATGCACCCAGAGATACTACTGCTGACAACGTTGCTAGCCTTCTACTACCACAGAGGGCACAGACACAATCTCACATGCAACAATCAAAAATAAAAATCCAAGTAACCCCCCAACCCCCAACCTTGCACTGTTTTCATGTTTAAGACTTAAGACCTAACTATATTTCCTAACTATCCCATTACAAACTGGCAGATGGGCCACATCTAAAGCTATTCAGAGTTCTAACAAATAAGTAGCTGCAGGGGTGGGGGTGGGCACACACTGATCTGTGTAGGACTATCCCTGAGTCACCTTGATTGAGTGAAACCATTCTGGTGGTGTCAAGTTGAGAGAGTGGTGGGTTGGGGAGGAAAGTTGACTTTGTGATGCCATCTGTGTGGCTCCTGAAGGATAGCATATAAAAACCTCCCAGTGTGTTGAGTGAAATTTAGTTGCTTATCTTAAGTTTTTCCATGTGGGCATCCATACTCAAAAGTCTTGGGCTGTATTACCCTAAGGATAGGGTTCACTGTAGTGTCTATTTACCAGTCCACCAGTGTTCAGTGACTCTAGCTGTGTTTTTGGCTGACCAGAGGCCTCTGGGACAGCTTCATGGGCACTGACCTGTGGTCCCACTGGTGAAGCAGATGACACTCAGGTCTTCTGGTCTAGGGGGCTAGAGGAGGAAGCATAAGGGATTAATCTACCAAGAGCTTTGGGAGTTGAATATGGCAGGGCTCAAATTTGGGCAGAAGAAAACTTACCACAGGCTTTCTGAAGTTCTCTTTCCCTAGGTTCTGTGTGAACAGAAAGCCAAGAAAGGAAGTCATTGGTTAAGATGGACATACTTATGACAAATAGCCCTCTCTTTTCTTTTCCATGTCAACACCTCCCTTTTCTGTGGGAATAGATGCAATGCTTTAATGCAGATCAGGCCTAGAAGCCAATATTCAGGCAGGGGAGAGCAAAGTTTCTCTAGAATACCAGCCTCAAGAGGGCAGATTCCAGATATCCAAACTTGCCATTGTATTCTTGAGGTCTAGTCATCTAGGACCATTACTAAATCTTTCTGAATAATATGAATAGTTGACATTTCAGATCTTACTATATCCCAGTCACTGTTTTGAACCCTTTATATAGATTAATTCATTTAACACTTTACAACTCCTCTGTGAGTTAGAGACTATTTCATCCTCATTTTACAGAGGGGAAAAGGGAGATGTGGAGAACCTTGCCTAAGGTCAGGAAAATGAACCCTGTAACCTGACTCCAGGACCCATATTCTTAGCTACCTCTGACCTCAGTATTCATACATCCTCCACTTAGAAGACTGTGCCCATTGGCCAAAGACCTTTCTTCTCCTCTGGCATGGTTTCTGAATTGTTTTAGGGATATTATTCTCAAAGGTTCACAGCGTGAGTCTCATTTACTCCTCTTAAAGCTATTATTTGAATTTAAGGCCCATACCTCAGCATCAAACAGGGATAAGATCTCAACTCCATTTTTCTCCCCTCTTTCCTTTAGGTCATCCTCAAAGGGATCCATGAGGATGATCAATTTCAGGCCTGGAGTGCGGCCCTTCTTCACATTCTCTATCAGGATAGATGCCTTTTGGGGAGTGTCACAGATCACAGTTGAGATATTAGCTGGAAGCAGAAACAGAGCCAGAGGTAACCTTCATGCCCTGCTATGTACCTGATTGCCTTGCAACAAGGAAGATATTTGTGAAAATTTCAAAGCTAGTCGGTACCCCAAGGAGAGTAGGTCTGCAAATCAGATTTATAATGCAGAAAACCTGAAGCATTCCACTGATAATAAATGAGCTTAATTGAAACAGAAGCACATAGTTTTCATGCATGCTACCAAAACAGTTTACCGTTTCTAGAGTCATGTAATTCCTTCTGCTTAAAAACACAGATGACAAATATGGATCACTTAGGTGTGGTCTTGTCATTGTGTTTTATTTTGGGGAGGGGAGTAGAGAGGAGAAAAGGGACAGATGGGATTTTAGCAGACAAACATGATTCTAGATGTTAGCATTTGCTTTCATAGTTGTTTGTAGAAAATTAAAAAAAAAAATCTGATTATGTTTGTAGTTTAAATGGGTCTATTCTAGTTCTGGGACAGAAAGTAAGATCTTGGATACGTGAAAGAGCTGTTACTTGATCATTGAGCTTGTACTTATCTCTCTAACCATGATAATTTTTTTTCTAAAAATTCACCATGGACATTGGTACATGCTGGCTAACTATTGACTTAGATTTACAATAATAGAAATGAAATCAGAAGTTTCATAGTGATTCCGTCAATTAAATGACTTAGTCACTCACTCTATGACCTCTGATTCAGTGTGGCCAAAGTAAGGCATCTTATCTCTAAACTATAATGTCACACTATGCCACCTCGAACGTTTCATTGAACCTTCTATCTGTGCATATCCCTGTTTGTGCTTTTAGTAATTTCCTTGTAAATTATATCCTCAGTCGTACAGGACAGGAAAGACTTGAGCAAATTCTGGCCATAGCATTCCAAGTCTGCTAACCAAAGCAGATATTGAGGAATTACTCAGCATGACCACAGAATCGAGTTATAATTCAATAGCGAAGCTTTACCCTTGTTGACAATGTATATGATGGCTTCTTCTCCCAAGGTATCATACAGGGGGACGGCTACCATGGAGTATGTGTAACAAGCCAACTCAGAGATGATCCACTGTATGGAGAAAAGCTCCAGTAAGAACTAGAGAACACTTTGAAAAGAAAGAGTATTAATTCAGTCATTCAGCCAACAAATGCTTATTTGATGCCTTTGTGTTAAAAGAAATCACGTGGGGACCTAGAGACTTCCATTGCTAATGCTGTAGAGTACAGCTAAATAAAGGAGATAAGCTAGGCACAGAGACAACTACCATACAAAGGACCAAAACACAAAGGTAGAAGTGCAGCAAGTTCTATCCATAAGAGGCACAGAAACTCGTTTTAAAGAGTTTAAAGGAAGGAGCGATCACTCTTGCGGTGGGGTAAAGGCCATCTAGGACTACTTTGGGGAAAGTGATGGAAATTGGGAAAGCCTTTGAAGGACTGGTAAGATTTGGTTATGGAGGTGGAGGCAGAGCAGGCATTCAGGGAAGAAGGCAGTGGATGAACAAAGATAGAATAGCTCAACATCACTGTGTACACATCAAGAAGCATGAAGGTTTATACAAAATGAATTGGAAAGGTGCGTCAGAATATGCGAATGGTGGGCCTTAAACGTCAGTCTAGGTGTTATGGACTGAATTGTGTCCCCCCCACCCCGAAAATCATGTTGAAACCCTAACACCCAATGTGACTGCTTTTGGAGACAGGGTCTTTAAAGAAGTAATAAATAAGGTCGTAAGGGTGGGGGCTCTGATCCGATATGACTGGTGTCCTTATAAGAGGAAGAGGCACCAAGGATAACAGAAAAGGCCATGAGAGGGCTCATTTTGAAGGCAGCCATCTGCAAGCCAAGAAAAGAAGCCTCAGTAGAAATAAAATGTGCTGACACCTTGATCTTGGACTTTCAGCCTCTAGAACCATGAGAAAAATAAATTTCTATTGTTTAAGCCACCCAGTATGTGATATTTTGTTGTGGTAGCCCAAGCAGACTAATTAATGTACTAGGTTTGGCATTAAGTTCCTAAATTAAAGTCAAGGATATCTCTTCTTATTGAGGCTGGGTGTAACAAAGTGGAGTATGTACATTTACCTAAACGTGTGGCTAGTGCCCTCTCAGCTTTTCGGTTAAGAACTGGCTCTAATAAGCATAGGACTTTCAACTATTCTAAAGCATATAAAGGCTTTCTCTGAGGATACTGGCTTAATGACTTACCTAAAGCTTGAGTCCAATCATCTTAATGTCTAAATCTGCTTTCAACTCACTATAGAAAGATGGTTATAGCCACTCTCAGTAGCAATGGGTACCTCGTATGATAAGTTCAAGTATAACATGAATGTTCCGATTCTAAAACAAACACCTCCCCCTTTTTACAATGTCCACAAGCTCTTATTTGCCAGCCGCCNCTCATATGGCAAAGATTGACTTAAAGTGAATCATGGGCTAGGAAATAAGAGAAATCCAGTTATCAACTTAGATCATTAGGCATTCAACCAGGGATTAAGAAGGCCCTGAGCTATAACTCTTTACACTAGAACAATATTTAAAAATAAAGAAGTTTTTAAATAGTTTAGGTAAGGCATTAGTAAGTGTAAAAGTACTGGTTTCAGGGTGGGGTTTAAGTCTTTAGAGCTAGCCCTGACTCATTTTTGGAGTTAATGTCAACATGGTTACCTCTGGTCTATTCTGAGCAAAGATGCCAACAAATTGGTCTGGTGATGGCTTATATCCTTTGTGCAAGAGACAGGAGCCCAGGTATTCTGCTCGATCAGACACCTATGAGAGAGGTGGGGNAAAAAAAAAAAAAAAAAAGCAGTCAAGAGACCAAATTAGCTCAGAATACCACAGTAAGAATCTATCCAATACCATTGGCATGACTTACCTGTTTGTAGGACAGCCATTTGTAGGGCTGGTTTGGTTTTCTATATCCCAAGCAAGGCCCATTGTCTAAAAACATAACATTAAAAGAAAATCAGTTCCAGCTCCAAATCCTTTGGACCATAGGAGGTAGAAGGGTAGAAGGGGATTAGGAAGAGACAAGACACAAAGGAGGAAAAATCCAGTAAAAATGTGAGCTACTCTTATGAAGGAAATTCAAAGGAGTAAGTACTCAGTTCTCAAAGGCAGAGAGAGTTTTATAAACTACATTTGAAGCATTTAGGAAATGCTTTCAAACATTCAGGTGTTTCCATGTTGGAGTATGTGACCCCTAATAGGAACAGACATTTGAAGAAAACCAGCAGGATGGACAACCCATATGATATGAACAAGTAAAAGCCTACAAGTAAACACAAAGAGCCTATATTGGATAATCTTGGATTGAGCTTCCTTATAATAAGAGACATGTATGCTCATAAAAATTATAGAAAAAAATCAAAATATGAATTGTCAATGATTCCATCACCTAAACACCGTTATTAACACTGACATTTATTTTCATAGTTCCTTTGTATAATTTGACAGGGTTGTGTTCATTCCACATATATATTTTGGATCCTGCTTTCTTCCCCTATTTGATATAAAAATTTCCATGTTATCATGACTTCTCTATAGAGATTTCAGTGACCTTTTTAACCATCTGATGAAGGGCTCTACTGCAGCTGAATTTATCTCACTGTGGGTATTTAGATTGTTTCCAAATTTGACACCACCAATACCCTGTATCTCATTGCTAAGCAGAGCAGTTGTGACAATTGACTTTTCTCCCACTACTTGACATTTCAAGTATTAGGCACTAAATAGTATCTTTTTATCATACCTTCCAGTTTGATTGGCTTAAAAAGTTAGTACTTCAGTCTAAGTTTCTTTTTGTTTTTTTTAATGTTTATTTTTAAGAGAGAGAGCGCGCACAGAGGCACATGAGTGAGGGAGGGATGGGGTGGGGGGGTTGCAGAGGATTGGAAGCAGGCTTCAGGCTCTGAGTTGTCTGCACAGAGCCTGATGCGGCGACTAAACTCACAAACTGTAAGATCATGACCTGAGCTGAAGTTGAACACTCAACCCACCGAGCCAGCCAGGCATTCCCAGTCTAAGTTTCCTTAACAGCTATTCAAGTGGGACCTTTTCATTCATTTCATTTACTCTCTTGAATTGCCTGTTCATGTACTTAACCCATTTATAGGAAAATGTCTGAGATACTGAGGCTCATGAGAAATTACAGGAATACATAGGTCTTTGTGCGTGCACACACACACACACACGCACACAAACAGATACACACAGGTGCACACATAAACACACATACATTTGCCTTCAATATTTTTACAATGTGTCATACATTTGGCAATAGAGGAATTAAGTTTCCAAAGAGCTAAAGTTTGGGAACTCCACTTGCTAGAGAAAACAGTAATCTCAGCTTTGAAAGTCATGGAAGTGGTGTTGACAAGCTAGGGAGCAATGCGAACTAACTGAGAAGCCCCTAAGCCAGAAATAGACAGAGTTATAAATAGAAAAGCGGAAAAGAGGAAAATGTTACCGAGAGGATCCAGTCAAATTGCTAAGAGTAATTCAGATCTTGCCAAAAAGAAGCACTCTGAGGCAGAGTTGTTAAGAATTCAGAGGTAAATAAGTGAACTTCCAGCCTAAGTGACAGAAGATAAGGGAAAGAAAGCCAGAACAAGAGAACCACTCTGATTAAAGAGATATTTAAAAATGAATGATGAGACTGTCCACAGGAAACGTTGATTCTTTTTCTTTCTGCTGAAACAGCTGCACAAATGCTCAAGAAGTCAAGTCTCACACTGTAACTTTACCAGAAGCAAGGCAAGTCCTGTTTATAGCCACTCCTCCATTCCAGAGAATGCACCTCCAGTGGTCTACCATTGGGATCCCTTATATTAATATTCCTCACAAGTGATAGCTACCACCCATGCATGTTACTCTGTGCACATGGACAACTATTGTTATCCCTAAGGCACTAAGCATCATGAAGGACTAGAGCAGTTCTTCAAGCCCACTCAGTAAGAGAACGGTGATAAATGTGGAAAAACCATACTGCATCACATTGATTCCCTAATGATGAACATTCTAGCAGAGGCCCACAGCCAAGGAACAAGTCAAATAATTGGCCCAAAGGGGCACCAACTAAAGTCTCATTAAACTCTGTGCCCTAATCGGCTTCAGCCTGATTAGCTGAAGTCCTGACCAGGCAACAGCCTCACCTTTGATTAGCTTTGTCCCTCTGTTCTAAGGAGTGGCCATCTACAAAGAGCCCACCGGTTAACAACTTCTTGGCCAAATTGCTGCCCTATGCTAAGCCGAAGGGAAACTCTGGCTCACAGAGGCCCTGAGAAGCTTTGTCAAAGATTCAGACTCTTAGGTCTCACTGTGTGGAATTCTGATCTACTGCAACAGGACCGAAGTAGGGAAGCTGTAGTTTAAACATTGTCTGTAGATGATTTGCAACAGAGACCATCTATTGGGTAGGGGTTAAGAGCATATGTTAGGGCTGATGTATTCATTCCCACTTGGGACCAGATGTGTCATTTTCTGTTTCTCATGCCTGCTTACATGAGAAACTCTTTTAACTTTATCTGTTTAGTGTTAATTTAGTATTGAAAAACATCTTTAAAATTTTTTAAATATTTATTTTATTTTTGAGATAGACAAAGTGTGAGTGGGGGAGAGGCAGAGAGAGAGAGTGACACAGAATCTGAAACAGGCTCCAGGTTCTGAGCTGTCAGCACAGAGCCCAACGTGGGGCTCACACTTGCAAACTGTGAGATCATGACCTGAGCCAAAGTTGGATGCTTAACTGACTGAGCCACCCAGGTGCCCCTTGAAAAATATCTTCTAAATGAAGTATCATATATGTCACTGATCATGTGCTAAATGGCTTGTTTCTAGTTATAATGACAACACAATAAAGAAAACTCACTGAAGAAGATTTTGAAAAAGAAAATTCTAGGGGCACTTGGGTGGCTCAGTCAGTTGAGTGTCCAACTCTTGATTTTGGTTCAGGTCATGTTCCTGAGATCAAGCCCCACTATCAGCACAGATCCTACTTGGGAATCTGTCTCTTTCTCTCTCTGCCTCTCTCCCCGCCACACCACCAAAAATATATACATAAACTTAAAAAAGAAAAAGAAGATAGAATTCCAAAGGAAAATCTGTTTTATTAGCCATATTGTATCTAAAGTTGCCAAAAAGTAAAGAAACTACTGGTTGGTGGGGGATTTCTTTGTTATTTGCATGGAAGTCTAAATTAAGTGCTCACTTGGAGCCAGGAATACCAAATACAGTCCCCTTTGGAGACTTCAGATAAAATTTTTCTTTACAATAAGTCTTTCTTTGTCTGGAGGAGCAACTACTTTTATAAAACACTTAAGAGCTGACTGAATACAGAACAATCTAGTCAAACAGACAGATTTCAGTATCAGCTGCCAACATTTTCTAGTTCCGTCACCTTTGGAATGTCCCTGAACCTCGGAGTTTCTGTTTCCTCCTTTTTAAAAGTAGGGGTGATAATAGCTAATCTTTAAGGTTTAGGGGAGGTTAGTGTGCTAGATGCATGTAGTGCCTGTTGGACAGTTTGCATTTGGCAGGAGTTGGCTATTAAATATTGACATAGGTAAAAGGCAGAAAGGAAGCAGGGTTAGGAACTCACACAGGCAGGAGTGCCTGGGTGGCTCAGTCAGTTAGGCATCCAACTTGGACTCAGGTCATGTTCTCGTGGTTCGTGAGTTCGAGCCACGCATCAGGCTCTGGGGTGACAGTGCAGAGCCTGCTTGGGCTTCTCTCTCTCCCTCTGTCTTCCCCTCCCCTACTGTGCTCTCTCATGCTCTCTCAAAATAAATAAATAAATAAAACATGTCACACAGACAAACCTATGTCTGGATAAATTGTCACCAAAGACAAAAGATGTAGGGAGAGCTCTAAGCTGGTTGATTTTGAAAGGAAACTAGTGCACCCTGTGTTGTGTTCAGTAGTACAGAAAAAAGTAGTGAGCCTTGGTATGTACCAAATGAACCTGCCAAAGTCCATGTGGCAGTGTTTCTAGGGAAGTCCAAAAGATAACTGCCTTCTGCAATACTAAAGAATAGTGGCATCGATCAGGATCAGGGTCAAGGACAAGGTAGATCAGGAACCCTGAATGCCAATTTCAGCTCATATGCTGAATCTGTAAATTCAGGAAATTACATTTATGGAAATCCTGTTTCTGAACAAATATAAGGTACCAGTGAGCTAATCAAAATACTTTCCTCCACATTATTGTCAACTCTTCACCAACTTGCCAGGGAAGTCCTCTTTGTGTTAGGTATGAAACAGATTCAGAGAGGCAAAGTGATTTTGCACAAGGTCACACAGCAGGAAATGGAAGAGCTGGGTTTCAAACTCAAGTCTGTCTGACACTGTTTCTAGCCCCCATTCTGATGCGATATCCCTGCATTTTGTATGTCAGCATTCTATTCAGACTACCATTGGGTTTAAGAACTGAGATGGGGGAGAAGAGGTTGCCACACAACCACACATTGGTCTTCCTGCAGTTGAGATTAGACTGCCAGGCTTACCAGACACAGCGAGTCCTCTTTGGAAAACTTCATACACTGTCGTGGCATCTGAGAAGTAGTACTGTGAGTCATTGTCCTTCTGGCCAGCACCCTTCCGTGCTCCTCCCTAAGACACAAGACCAAGTTTAGGCCAAGCCTGAGTCTCTCCCACCCTTTCCAAACCACTATGGGTTGAATTAAAGAAACCACATATACTGAACATTGAGGTCACAGGAATACCCCCTTTATTATTGGATGAATTTTTATATCTCAAAATTGTAGTATCTCCACATTATAGAAACCCAGTGAATGTCACAGTTACATTTCTGGCACTCTCCTCCAACCCATCTAGACAAACACACACACACACACACACACACACACACACACACACACACAGGAGAGATAATACCATAATTTTACATTTAAAAAAATCATACCAAATTTAAACATCTATCAAATGCATACTATGTTCCAGCACTGCACAAATACTGTAGATGCAAAGTGAGTTAAGACAAAGTCATTGTCCATCAGCATCTCATAAATGAGAGTCTATGGAGTGGAGTGAGGTGAAAAAGGAAAATATGCAACTATAATACTCTGATGTACACACTGTAATATCAATGTACATTCTGGGAGATGAATAATACTACCTGTTCTGTGTTAAGTAGAAAGGTTGCAAAGAATACTTAATAGAGACTGAAGATAAGTAAGCATTAACCAAAAAGTTTTAAGGTAATTTTATTCTTAGGATTAGGTATTTCCTAAAAATATTTTTTAATGTTTATTTATTTTTGAGAGAGAGAGAGACAGAGCATGAGCTGGGAAGGGGCAAGAGAGAGGGAGACAGAATCCGAAGCAGGCTCCAGGCTCTAAGCTGTTGGCACAGAGCCCAACGCAGGGCTTGAACTCACGAGCCGTGAGATCATGACCTGAGTTGAAGTCAGAATGGAGCCACCCAGACACCCCTACCAAAAAGTTACAGTTTGGTAACTTTGGTACAGAGGAGGAGAAAAACAATTCAGAGTGAAGGAACAGTCTGAATGAAGACACAGAGGTGAGAAGACACATTGCAAAGCCTGGTGGACAGCTAGAGAGCAAGGTATTAGAGGAAGAGGGATGGTATTATTGCTAGGGATGTGCCTAGAAATGTCAGCTAGAACCATAGGATCAGGCCCTGATGATGATCCTGGAAAAGCATGGTCCAACCCTCATGTAAATTAGAGACAACTATACATCAGTTAAATAAAACATTAAAAAATGTAAGTTACTACTGAGAAAAGGGCCAAAAAAGCACAGGGTAACATGTGAAGTGGTAACAATAGGTATCTAACTTAGTCTAGAGCATCAGGGAAGATTTCCAGGAGATGTCAGATTAAGTCAAGATGTCAACAACAAAGTTCCCTGGCTAGTGAAAGATAGGGGTTTACTGTTTGTTTACAAGGAAGAAGGAAGAAGAAAAGAGGATTCAGACTCTACTTCTGGCAACTGGATGAAAAGAGATGCACCTAACTGAGATAGAGGAGAAGGGGAAACAGAAAAGTGTGTGTGTGTGTGTGTGTGTGTGTGTGTGTGTGTGTGTGTGTCTGCAGGTGCTGGCATAAGAGAAAAGATATGCAATAAAGAGACTTGTCGAACTTGAGTGTCACTGAGATGGACTGGAACTGGGGAGATTTCAGAACTAGAAAGTCAGATTCAGGGGTCATAACCTATTAGGTACAATTTCAAGGCATGAAAGAGGAATTTTCTCAGTTGGGGATTGGCAGACTATACTCTGGGGCTGTAACTGACTTGTCATCTGCTTTTACAGATAAAATTTCATTGGAACACAGCATGCTCATTCATTTACATGCTGTCTGATGCCTTCGTGTTACAATAGCAGAGTTGAGTAGTTGCAACAAAGTCCATATGGCCCGCAAAGCCTGAACTACTCACCGTCTGGCCTTTATAGAGCATGTTTGCCAACCCCTACATTAGAGGATTCAAGAGATGGTGAGATGGAACCTCTAGGTGAGGGGAGGAAAGAAGCTAAGTGACTAAGACTATCTTGGAATTAGGAAGAACTCTCACTGAAGGAGATTATGAAAGACAAAAAGAGAAGTTTTGAGAAAGATGAATTCTCAAGTCAATTGGGAGGCAGGCTGAAGGAGAAATTATTGACTTTTGAAGGTAGGTGATGAGTGACCCAGAAGAGTTTGGGGAAATGGTAGTAGCACAGGTTAGATCTCAGTGGGTTAATGTTCAGAAAAGGAAATTAACAGACTATTCTTAAAGACCTCTGGTGGAAAGTGGGAAGATTGAAAGGAGGTGGTGGTGTGAAGCCACCGGATCAGCAGTGTAGGAAGATGTCAAGGAAGAATGGGCAAACATCCCAACATAAAAGTGGAGGTAGTGGAGAGTGGAGGCAGCTTGGAGTGAGATTCCTGAGTAGAGGAAAGAAGTTCCTGAAAAGATCAGGAGAGATTAGCCCTGTAAGGGAACAAAAATGCTTTCTTCTCTGAAAAGGAATGAACATGAAAAATGATGAAGAGGGGCGCCTGGGTGGCTTAGTCAGTTAAGCAGCCGACTTCGGCTCAGGTCATGACATCATGGTTCCTGAGTTCGAGCCCCGTGTCGGGCTCTGTGCTGACAGCTAGCTCAGAGCCTGGAGCCTGATTCAGATTCTGTGTTTCCCTCTCTCTCTCTGCCCCTCCCCTACTCACCCTCTGTCTGTCTCTCAAAAATAAATAAAATGTGGGCACCTGGGTGGCTCAGTCAGTTGAACATCCGACTTCGGCTCAGGTCATGATCTCACGGTTCGTAGGTTCGAGCCCCCTGTCAGGCTCCGTGCTGACAGCTCAGAGCCTAGAGCCTGTTTCAGATTCTGTGTCTCCCTCTCTCTCTGACCCTCCCCTGCTCATGCTGTCTCTCTCTCTCAGAAATAAATTAAAAAACATTAAAATTTCTTTTAATAAATAAAATGTTAAACATTTAAAAAAAAAGAAAAATGATGAAAAGAACATTCTGGGAGCCCTTCCTTTGGTCAAAGAGGTAGGAAGCTGTGTGATTTGCTGAAGTTGGGGAATTGAGGAGAAAAGCGCACTTCAGCTTCTGCCAATTTTAAGAATGAATATGAACTCAGAGCCAGAATTTAACTTTAGGAAATAACTTCTTTATCATTCTCAGATATTGAGTGTCTCAATGAAAGCTTTCTCCTGCCACCAACACACTGGGTCTATGAACTAGATCATAGATAAGCAAAATTTTTCTGTAGGGGGCTAGAGAGTAAAACCTTTGGGCTTTGTGGTATACATCTCTTTTTATTTTTTTTTAACATCTCTTAAAAAAAGTAAAAACCATTCTTAGCTGGCTAGTTGTGCAAATAATGGTGGATTTTGCCCACAGACTGTAGTTGACCAACCCTGATCTAGATTATTGGCATCCTAAAACCTAGCTGTGGTTTTATTGTTGTTACAAAGAAAAGTATGCCAGTAATAGAAGTTGAAATTTGTAGATTTTCTGGTGACTGTTAACTTAAAAGGTTTACTTTCCATTGCTATAGCCTATTCTCCTCTTGAGTTATCCCAAAGCGTTGGTTTACAGTTTGTGCTTGATCACACTAGACAGAGGATTGGCAAGTTACCTCGATTCCCACCGACTGGTTGTTCAAATCCACAAAAGGGTGGACTGGCTGAGGCCTATTGATCAGCCACAGGAAGATGGTGGCTCCAACGGTCAGGATGCAGATGATTGCCGGAGTTGGAAGTGGGGAAAACAAGAAATTAAAGATAAAAAGCATCTTTGTGAATAGCAGCAGGAATTCAGGCCTTAAAAACAAAAAAGAAAAGAAGAAAGAAAAAGTTAGAGGAAATGGCAGTGGTTTTTGTTTTGTTTTTCTTTTTACTCGATAGCTGTGTTTATAAAAGGACACACACACAGTCACATGCACTTCTAACCCTCCAAGAAACCAGAGTTAGACCGCTATCCGGGGACAGAATTTCTCTTACTGTTTACTTCAGCAAAGTTGAAAATAATAGAATGCATTCTCCACCTCCCCACCCCCGCACCCACAACTTGACTGTGCTCCCTCAAGGCAGAAAGGATCAAAGGAAACAGGTTAATCATTTCCTAGACAATTTTAAAAATGATTGCTCTTTCACTTTTGGCCCAACAGGACCCAGATAAAGCCTTTCCGAATCCAACTTAAGCTGGTAGTCAGAGGAGGGCACTGTGGAGAGCTTCCCCTGCCCCGTCAGACCAAGGGTCAGGAAGGGCTCTTCCGGCTGGATTTCTCCAGTACAAAACAAACAGAAGAGGGAGCCTCTGTAGAAGTGACACAACAGATTTTAAAAATTGAGCATTCCACAAAGAACATTTCCTGCTGACCAGCTACACCTTGCTCATTGCTTTCTTTCTTTCTTGAAGCATCGGGAGGGTCTCAGGGATCAAGAGCATCTCAGCTTGCTGTGTCCAATGTCCTCTCCCCCAGGGAGACTTGGAGAAACCATTTGTACTGGAGGCAATGTTAGCCAGGGACGTGGAAAGGGTGTTGGAAAATGTATCCGACGCATGGTAGCAAGTGAGCACTGAAGGTTCAGGCCAGGAAAAGATCTCAAACACCTGAAAGCAGCAAAGCCTTTCCCCAACCCAGCTTTTCTATAGCTTCCAGCAATGTTTGGCTTTAAACTGCTCTAGCAGAAGCTAGTGTTTGGGCAGATCCTAGGAATTTACTCTGGTTGAGGCCATCTCTTTCATCTCTTGCCCCGCAGCTTTCAGACTGGGTTGTTTGCTCCAATCATGGAATTTAATCCAACCAATGTCATAACATAGCATTTTACAGATAAGAAAATCAAAGCTCCCAGGGGTGCCTGGGTGGCTCAGTAGGTTGAGCATCTGACTTCGGCTCAGGTCATGATCTCATGGTTCATGGGTTTGAGCCCCACGTCAAGCTCTGTGCTGACAGCTCAGAGCCTGGAGCTGCTTCAGATTCTGTGTCTCCCTCTCTCTCTGACCCTCCCCTGCTCACACTGCTTCTCTCTCTCTCCCTCTCTCTCTCTCTCAGAAATAAATAAAATATATTTAAAAAAAAATCAAAGCTCCCAGAGGTAAAGTGACTTGTCCAAGTTCACTCAGCATTTCCTGATGCCGCTTTCCACATTAAAATCTGCAAACCCCCCTCCGTCCTTCCGAGTCTAGCTTTGGAGTTCAAAGAGCCTGGAACCACAGAGGAGAGTCAGAATTTGCAGTTCTTCAAAGTTTACGAACATGCCCCATGGAACAGTATGTCTGAGATGAGACCACACATTCCTGCTTAAAATTGAGAGAACAAAGCAAGCCTGAACAAAGCAAGCCTGAACAAAAGTTTGATCAGATCAAGATTGTAGTTCCCCTGAGAACGTTGGGGCTGCTGCCACTAGCTGGCATCTGGAACTTTCTCCCTCCACCCCAACAAAGGCTAAACAGGCCCAGGAATTGTGTGCGGAGCAGGCACGGTCACAAGAATCCTTCAGCGTCTTAGCATTTTCCTGCTCCCTGGTTGGCTGAATTTGGAACCATCCCTTTCCATTTTATGAAGGAAAAGTGAACTTCCAGAGAGTGGGATGACTGTCCCCAGCTCCTTGGTGCTGTCCACATTGTGTTTAGAGGGGAAGAAAAAGAAAAGAAAAACAAAAGCCAAGGCCCCACAGGTGCTAGGTCACATAAGGACTGGTGGAGCTAATATGACCACCAGCCAGGATTCTGAGAGCTAGGATTTGTAGAATCCAGCCTTTTCTGGACTCGTGAAGTGGCACTCTGGGAGACAGAATGTGTGCAAGAGGCAGCCACCCCAGGTGGGGAAGCGGGGCCACCCCAGGGGAAATTATGAAGTTGACAGGGCAGGTAGCAGAGCTGAAGCGAGGAGAGACCTGCTCTGTGCTCACCCATCCTGCCCCCACCAGCCCTTCCCCTGAGCCTGGGGACACTGCCACAAGTCTAGTATCTTCTGATCTGGGATTCTCTTCTCTGCACTAATCTCACCTTTGAATTAAGAGATTCTTACCTCACTCCTCTTCTCAGCTATGAGAACAGATTGTCACACTGAGCACTTTTGCGCTCTTCTTCCAGGTGGCAGATTTACATTTTAACAAGAGATTTGCAAACATTGTCTTCAAAAGAAGGGCTAAAGATGAAATTTCTGTTCCAGGTGGCAGTAGGGGATGCACAGAGGAGGGAGGTCAAAAGCTTGGCAGGTAGCACAGAGGGAGGGGAGGAGAGAGGCAGAACCCATGACCAGTACAAAGTCAGCACCTGCTGTCAACCTGGGCTGGTGGCTACCATGCAGTAATGTGAGCCCTTGATCACTAGATTATCAGATTTTGTTCTTAGAAAATCTAGAACACTGGATTTTTGTGAATCCTCAATTTTAACTATTAGCTCAGGTAGTAAGAACCTGGTATACAATAAACAAAAAGACATCTGGATTCATCTAGACCTACTGCAGTCATACAGTTCACAGATGTGGTGAGCCTGGCCACTTTGATACAAACAAGGGAGGTACTTATAAATGCCAAGTCCTCAGCTTCAGGAGAATGAAATACCTTGCTTACACTGGCAAATATCTGCAGAAAACACTGAAAGATAGATCTATGTGTCAAGTGAAATAGCTTACTCACTTTGTTTGCTATTGTAAATCAGGTATTGAACTCAAATAGGATATGTGCAGAATATCAGACAGTTCCTCTCTGCTTCTCCACATTTTTAAAAGTTTGTTTATTTTGAGGGAGAGAGGGACAAAGGAGCAGAAAGAGAGCGAGACAGAGAATCTCAAGCAGGCTTCATGGTCAGCCTGATGCTGGGCTCAAACCCAAGAACTGAACCGTGAGATCATGACCTGAGCTGAAAGCAAGAGTTGGATGCTTAATCAACTGAACCACCCAGGCACCCAGCCATTTTAAAATGTACAATTCAGCAGCATTTAGTACATTCATGATGTTATCCAACCACCTCCTCTAGTTAGGTCTAAAACATTTTCATCACCCAAAAAAAACCCCAAGTGCCCATTAAGCAGTTATTCCCCACTCCCTTCCCCCCAACCCCTGGCAACCACTGATATACTTTGTTTCTATGGACTTACAAATTCTTAATATTTCATATAAATGAATCATGTGTATGGGACTCTCCATGTATGACATTTCTCACTCAGCATATTTTCTGGATTATCCATGTTATAGCATATCAGTACTTCATTTCTTATGGCCGAATAACATTCCATTGCATAGACAGACATTTTATGAATTCATTCATCAGCTGGTAGATATTGGGGGTTTTCCCACATTTTGGCTATGGTGACCACTGCTATGAACATTTGTATGCAGATTTTGCTTCAGTACCTATTTTCACTTCTTTAAGGTAAATAGCTAGAAATGGAATTACATGGTAATTTTACATTTAAACCTTTTGAAGAACCACCAAGTATCTTCCACAATGGCTGCACCATTTTATATTCCCAACAACAACAGACAATTCCAACATCTTTTTATCCTCACCAACACTTGCTATTTTCTGGAGTTTTTGATACTAGCCATCCTAATAGCCTCATTGTGGTTTTGGTTTGCATTTCCCTAATGACTGATGATGTTGAGCATCTGTTCATAGGCTTATTGACTATTTGTATTTCTTCTGTGAAGAAAGGTCTATTATAGTCCTTCACTCATTTTTAAATTGGGAGGTTTGTCTTTTTGTTGTTGAGTTGTAAGAGTGCTTTAAATATTTTGGATACTAGACCCTTATCAGATATATGATTTGCCAATATTTTTTCCCATTCTTTTTTTTTTTTTCTTCTAAGTAGGCTCCACACCCAGTGTGGACCTTCACTCATGACCCTGAGACTGAGTCAGATGCTTTAGCAACTGAGCCACCCAGGCAACCCTGCTCCCATTCCATAGTCTTGATAGACTTCTTAATACATACACATATATATATTTTTTAACATACACATATTTTTAACCTTATGTTGCTAGTGACAGGGACGATTTGCAACTATGTCATGTAACTCTCTCATTGTTCAGTTGGGAGAAGCTGAGGGCCCAAGAGACAGTAAAACCTTTGGGCTCCACTGCTCCTGAACTGGGAAGCTCTGGTTACCATCCTAACCTTTAGAATCCATTACAGCTTCCAGATATGTTCAAGTAAATGAGAAGAAAAGCTACCGTATTTTTTGTCACATGTCCTTTGTCACTCAAATTACAATTCGGGCTCAGCCATTCCATGGAGCCTCCCACAAGTGGTTGATGTGGTGGCATTTCCTTCTCTCATTAGATCACTATTTGGGAAAGAATCGGGTAGAGGAAAGTGTAATGGTGGTAAAAAGGAACAAGAGCTGTGTTACACTGTACAGAGGAGCTCCTGTTCTAGCTCATCTACAGATAGTTGAGCAAGCTGTACTACACATTAGGATAGCCCCAGGGGGAACGCTTCCTTCACTTTTTGACGCGGTGTTAGTGACACGTCCCATACACCAGTATGTCCATTTGTCCCCACTCCTTCCCCTTGGTTCACTCCAGGGTCTTCCCCTCCTCTGTGGTATGGAGTCATTCATCTCCTATCTCCTAACACATTTAATCCCCAAGCTAGCTGAAGGATACCCTCTGCCTTTATACCTGCTTGCAAGCTCCCGGGACCAGCCTCCATGTCTAGGTTACGACCACCACCCCATATTCAGCTCTGAGTTTTGCTCCTTTCAGGATCTGGGCCACCATTTCTTCATTAAGTCTCATTTTCTGTGAATGAAGTCCCTAAATGGACCCTTCTACTATCCTAGTCTTTGGCCAACTATATTTAATGCTCTGAAGCTTTCAGGTTGTCCCTTTGACCTACAAATAATGTTTGCTTTGTAGTCCTTTCCTTTAGAGGATTTTATTTTTCCTACAGGTGTTCAGTTTTCCACCCACAAGTCAATTCCTTTCAAGGCTCTGTATTTGCTCTTCCCTTTGCCTGAAATACTATTCCTCAGATCTTAAACAGTGTGTACGTACAGGTTGGGCCTCAGCTCAAATGTTACTTCCTCAGAGACTTACGCTCTCTGATCACCCTATTTAACATCGCCCTTCCGACTCTAGTCACTACCGCAGAACCTTGCTTTCTCTTCTGCGTGACGCTGTTCACTATCTGAAATAGCCCTAGTCCCTTATCATCCATTGTCCCTACTGAATTGATGTTCTTTTTGTTTTGTTTTTTTTTATATTTTTATTTATTTCTAGCAGAGAGAGAGAGAGACAGCGTGAGCAAGGGAGGGTCAGAGAGAGAGGGAGTCACAGACTGAAACAGGCTCCAGGCTCTGAGCTGGCAGTCAGCACAGAGCCTGACGCGGGGCTCGAACCCACGAACCGCGAGATCATGACCCAAGCGAAAGTCGGAGCTTAACCGACTAAGCCACCCAGGCGCCCCTGAATTGATGTTCTAATTGGAACAGGGATTTTCGTTTTGTGCACTACTGTATCTCCAATGCCTCCACCATTTCTAGCACATAGTTAACTTTCGATGAGTGGTTCTTAAATACATGACCAGTTTTTCTGGTTCAGAATTATTTGCTTTAAATCTTCTGTTAGCCCGCATTTCCCTTCATCAAACTCAAACTCCCAAATCTTAGGTCATCAAAAGTCATTCTGGCCAATATTGAGATGGGTACTCCCAGATCAATATCTGGCGCAGTGTTGGGTTAGGGATGGCAGGGGGTGAAAAGAATGAATGTCTAACACATATCTAGGATTACTCAGGATGAGTATACACTTCTGAGCTTGAAAGCCTCTACAGAATGAATCTTATCAGATGAAGTCATCTATAGTAGTAAGTGAGAAGGAAATCCAGCCTAGAAATAAATAATTGTGTTACCCCATGTTTCTAGAATTCAAAGAACAATAAGACAAATTATCTTTGCTAGTAGGCCTGAAGAACTAATTACTTTCTGTGCAGTAATGAGATATAAATTGCAATTATAAGCTTTTGGGGGGGAAATATACCTTCTAGAAAGTGGTATACTAATTCAGATTTAATTGGTTTCTCTGTTCCCTTACCTGTATGGACTCATTCTGTGGTGATAGAGAGCTCATTAAAAGGGAGACCAGAGTCCCCAGGTTCCTATACCCAATTAGTTAACACAGTCTTCTGTATTGAATTACTTAGTTTCTTCTAGGGACAAGGTCACAAGTCTTTACAACTCGTAATGACTCCAAAGAGACCTGCATGTTATTTAGGAGGCTGTATATGAAAGCTTTGGCTTAGTTGGCCTTTAAGTCACCTACTCAGTCTCCATTGTTATTTTCTCTAAATCCCTGCCACCCCCAACTTAGGAGGCCTCCATCTCAGTTGTTAACCACATGGTTAATATTTCTAGAAAAATCCCAAAGTAATGGCAAAAGGTCAATAGAACATTACAAACCAGTAGTTTCATGAAAATAACCTTTTTCTTAATACACAATGAACATGAAGCAGGTATGCATTCTGTTTCAAGACCCTTCACTGAATATCTTCAGAGATCTGGAGCTAAGGGTTTTCTACCTTTTCTTACACCAGTTTACTCTTCTGTATCTAAATGCAGTTTTCTGCTTTTGAGAAATAAAAGATGACAGAGAAACGATGATCTTGTTTCTCAAAAAGTAAACAGTCAGAGAAAACCCTGATATGGAAAAGCATTGACTTCTCAAGAGGGTAAATCTCAGCTATTCATGCTATTTTAAATGATATAAAGATCAAAAGGGCTAGCATTCAGTTATTTCTGAGATAATATTTGTTGTCATATTACCCAATTGTAGCTTTCCTTTATTTCATGCAAATCGCTAATCAAATATAATGGGGGAAAAGCCATTCACAACAGCATCTATAAGAATAAATGTGTAAAGTCTCTATTTAAAAAGTTTAGATCTGAGGGACCTAAAAAAGACTTGAAAACTGGAAACACATGCTTAAAATAGTCAAGGGGACCCCATACCCCTAAATGCATCTATACACTTAATGCAGCTCTAATAAGAACCAACAGAATGACTTGGAAAATAAAAAGTTGATTCTAAAGTTCACCCAGAGGGGCACCTGGGTGGCTCAATTAGTTAAGACTTCCACTTTGGCTCTGGTCATGATCTCGTGGTTCATGAGTTCAAGCCCCATACGGGGCTCTGTGCTGACAGCTCAGCTCCTGGAGCCTGCTTTGTTTTCTGTGTCTCCCTCTCTCTCTGCTCCTCCGCCACTCACACTCTGTCTCTCTCTCTCAAAAATAAACATTAAAAAAATAAAGTTCACCCAGAAAAATAAAGCTTATTAGTAAAAGTCAGAAATTTTTTTTTTAAGTTTTTTTGTTTATTTTGAAAGCAAGTAATCACTGGCAGGGGTGGGGCAGAGAGAGTGGGAGACTGAGAATCCCAAACAGGCTCCACACCGTCAGCATAAACCCAATGACAGGCTCAAACTCACCAACCGTGAGATCATGAACTGAACCAAAATCAAGAGTTGAATCAAGCTCAACGGACTGAATCACCCAGCTGCCCCAAGGGTTAGAACATTTTTAAAAAATAATAAGAATTGGGGTTGGGTTGGAGGGTGTTGGGGGGGCAAGCAAGGGACAGAGAGTTCAGTGTTACCAAATTTGCTTACTATAGAGCTAGAGAAGTTTTCTATTGATCATGAATAGACAAAACTATGTAACAAAATAATCCTGAAACTCCCAGTGGCTATATTCACATATACTAAATTGCATTTCAAATAAAGATAGATATTCTTTTCACTTAAAAGTATTGAGACAACTGGTTAGCCATTCAGAGAGAAGACATTAAGCTGATCAGTGCCTTACTCCTACAACACAAATTAGTTCAAGATGGATCGAAGTCTTAAATATGAAACAATGACAACCGTAAGAGTATTTGGGGATAAAAGTATGAGAGAATGTTTTCTTTTTCTAATCCTGGTATGAAGAAGACTCAAGGCAGACACAAAGCCTAGAAGCTATAAATGAAAATGTTGGCAAGTTTGCTTACATAAAATTTTTTTTAAAGTATTTGCCTTGCAGGAAGGACACCAGAGATAAAGATAAACTGGGAAAAGTATCAAATACTTTGCCTATCTAAAGAGCTCATTTCCTCAATAAGGAATGCTTAGAAATCAATGAAAAACAAAATGCAACATAATAAAACAAAAAGCAAAGGTCACGACCAGAATGTACACAGCAAAACATTATTTATGAGAAAGACATTCATCATTGCTTATCATTGAAAAAAATACAAATTTAAATGAAATGTCTTTTCCCCCACCCATAAGAGTAGCAAAGAGGAAATAGTGAAAAATGTGCTGTTAGTCAGGGAAATGTAAATTAGGTGCAGTCTCACTGCCTTCTACCACAATTTAAAATGTATGCCCTTTGACCTAAATAAGACAGACATCAGTTCAATAAAATATATCACAAATGGCTGTTCAAGGTACGGGTTAGGAATGTGGGCTCTGAATCAGATTACTTGAGCTCATACCCTGTGTGAATGTCTTTGTTACCTGGGTTATATAACCTCTGTGTGGTTTCTTTTTAAAAAAAATTTTTTTTTAATCTTTATTTTTGAGACAGAGAGAGAGAGAGAGAGAGCAGGGAGGAACACACAGAATACAAAGCAGGCTCCAGGCTCTGAGAGGTCAGCACAGAGCCCGACATGGCTCTGAGAGGTCAGCACAGAGCCCGACATGAGGCTCAAACTCATGAACAGTGAGATCATGACCTGAGCCCAAGTCAGACACTCAATGGACTGAGCCATCCAGGTGCCCCTGTGTGGTTTCTCATCTGTAAAATGACAATATCTTCCTTATGATTAAAGGAGTTAATGTTCCTGTAAAGTACTTAGAACAGTGCCTGGTGCATAGGCTCAAGCATTAGCTATTCTGTTCATCAGTGTTGTATCTACAGGAATTTTTATAATTCCAGAGACCAGAAAAGCCTACCTTGATAGGAGGGTAACCAAATAAATACGAGCATGGTCACACAGTGTACTCTTGGAAGATATAAAGAATAAAGCAGATCTGTACCTACTGATGTGGAAAGAGCTCTATGATAAATGACCAGGTAGAAAGTATAAAAAACACAGTTGGACAAATGGCTATGTATTTGTGTTCCTGAAAGAATATTCCTCATATGAAAGGATCTATGGAAGAAGAGATATCATTAATGGATTTTCCCGAACATTTTGCACAATTGATCAATCAGGCAAGAGATATTTAAGGGCTTGACTCTATATTGGCATCATTCCAGGCGCTGAGGACATAGCAGGGAAAACCCTGCCCTCGTGTGGTTGTATTTTATTGGGGAGTTTGATGCATCTAAACAATAACTAGATTATATGGTACATGGAATTTTAAAAAGTAGAACCAGGAAAGAGGATTGTGGACAGCAGGGGGGTCAGTTTTCAACTCTCAAGAAGGTAACTTGAGAGCAGGCACTGTTTAATCTGAAATACACGTGCTTAAAAGCAAGACAAAACAAACACACACAAAACCAAGAGCTCCAAATGACCTCGCCTTGACTGAGGCGGCTGACCCAGAAAGTTCTACCCCCTTGGTTGGTGACATTTCATGTGAATGTGCTTGAGAATACAGCCTCAGCGTCATTTCTGCAAGCGCAGCCTTCCCACCACTGAAGCCACACTGAGCACAGCCGTTCTGAGCACTCACGCTGTGTGCAATCCTCTTAGCCACAGAGTGAGCCGGTTTGCACAGCAGCGCTGGGGGTGGAAACGTTCTTCATTCATTTCTTTAGCCGAGAAAGAGAACAAAGGTGACGTTTGAGTCACAGGGCCAAAAGGGGCCCTGAAAGGGCATCTTTCAACATTTACTGCAAGGAGCTGGGAGAGAGGCTGGCATAAGATCCTGACCTAGGAGACGGCAGTTGACTTTCCAGCCAGTCCCCAGTGCTCAGGCGCTCAGGCCACGGCTCACACTAGCCTCCTCCAGCAAGCAGTGCCGGGTCACCAGGCGTAAACCGCTCTCTTCATCGGGGGCCTGGCATCCCAGGTGCCCGGAGGCACACACTCCAGGTGATGTCCCCAGGCAGGTGGCGAAGGGCCTCCTTATCTCCACAGGGTCAGGCGGGACAGAGCAGGGAGGTGTTTCCCAAAGGGGATCCCTATGAAGTCCCAGGGGGTGACCAAACAGTCATTTCCACACCACGGAAAGATTGTGTGAATGTTTAATTAAACAGAAAAGTGATATCAAGGTCACACGCCTTGATCTCCCCAGCCTAAATGCTAGGCCATATCCAACAACTCCAACTTGTAAGGCAGCTAGCAGGGGTCGGGGGGTGGGGGTAGGCTTGAAACAGTTTCCCTGGCCTACAAGTAAGCACCCCATAAATAAATCAGGAGGTTTTTAATGAAGATCCATTGGTAATCTCTTTGCTGCTGAATCACACAGGGAAAGCTCCAGGAACCAGGCTCAGGAGGGTTATACAAATTGCAGGAGGCTCAGTCCTGTCCTGGGGTTTGGGCCTCAGGAAAGCTGTCTGTAACTCAGTGGACACCTTGCCTGAGAGTGCTCTCAGGCGGTGGCTGTGTGAGCCTTCAGAGTCTACTACACCCAGCACAGTGCCTGACATACAGCAGGAACCCTCTATGTACCAGTGAGTCACCTGTTCCCTTTGCTCTCCAATGGCACAAGTTCAGGGGAGAGAACTAGGGAGGAACATTTGATGAAGGAAACAGGTTCCAGGGCTCTGTCCCACAAGCACACGATGTGCTCCCGGACACACGGATGGGGCAGAAGTGGCTGAGCTCTCTTCAGAAACACCACAGCGAGGGGCCACTTGCCGTGGCATAGGCAACACCAAGCAGCTTGACCTGAAGGAGCTCGAGGGCCACTCATTCTACCAGCACTTGAATATTTGAGCACCTACTATGTGCCAGGCAGTGTGTTCAGCATGCACAAGCGCACTTGGGCTTAATAATCAAGTAGGAGATAAAGCCAATTCCCAACAGTAAATGGCATATACCCCAGGCTTGGCAGCATCCGGTAGACTGGAGAAGTGCATGTGGCAAGAGATGGATTTACCCTCTATACTTTATGAAATTACATATTTAGTTTTAAAAAGGGAAACAACAGGGGCGCCTGGGTGGCTTAGTTGGTTAAGCGTCCGACTTTTGCTTAGGTCATGATCTCGCGGTTCGTGGGTTCGACCCCCGCGTCGGGCTCTGTGCTGACTGCCAGCTCAGAGCCTGGAGCCTATTTCAGAGTCTGTATCTCCCTCTCTCTCTGACCCTCCCCTGCTCACACTGTCTCCCTCTCTCTCTCTCTCTCTCCTAGAAATAAATAAAAACTATTAAAAAATAGATTAAAAAGGGAAACAACGGCCTGGGACCAACTGTGTGCCCAGCACTCTGCCATGTGCAGAGGGACACTTAGAAGACCTACCTCCTGCCATGTGGGGGCTTATGGGTCTACTGAACACACTTATAGAAGAATTTAGTGTGGGAGACACTAGTGTAGACTAGACTAGGTGAAGGCAGCTGAATGGAGCTCTAGACTCTCAAGGATGTGTGGTTTTTGATCCCCTAAGTTTATGGCCAACTGTCTCATTTCCAGGGTCAATCAAGAAGGATGACCCCACCAATTAGGCCAATGGCTAATAAGTCCCCAACTAGGATTCTAACCACGGTTGCTGTCACCAAGCCATCTTTCTCAGCTGTGGTCTCAGTCTCTCCATTTATTTTTTTCACGGAGAGCCAAGGCGCCACATTAAGTTGGACAAACCTCAGTGGAAGGGAGGGAAGGGAGGGAAGGAGGAACACCCCGATGCGGGGGCAGAGGAAGAGCAGGACCAGAGGCAGTGATGTGATAAGCATGATATCTGGGGAAGGGAAATAGTGAAGGAGTGTTTCTAATGGTGGTAGAGGATCCATCTTTAGTTGAAAGTGGAAGTGGGGGAGAAAAAGCCTCCAACAAGGTTGAAGGCGACAGTATCTGGGGCCTGGTGGAAACACTATACAACTAGAGTCATTTCAGTTCATAAATACCAGAGAGGCCCGAGGTGCCAGGCCTTTCCCTGTTGAGCTGAGTAGTATTTAACCAAAAAAAACCTTATTAAATTAAGTACAACAAGCCTCTTAACAGCCCATGAAGATCGCATTGGATAGTTGAGCCACCCCTAGGCCGATGGCCAGCAGTCACAAATCCCACTGGGTCTCACACAATCAACCTTGATCTACCAACAAACCACAGCCCAGAAGCCCTACTCTGAGGAAAATCTGGTCTCCGTAAACACCCGTCAAGGCTTCCCAAGCGTGTTGCTGATTATGAGAACTGGGGTCAGGAGAATCAGTAGCAGAAGTCCGCTGGACTTGATAAGAGAGCCTGTAAGAAGATAGTCTGGACAAAGTGCTAGGCCCCCATCACCCGTGCAAGAGAAAAATAGTGAGGGAAACCATTGTGAAAGAGGCCTTTCTCCAGGGTTCTTGCAGCGTCAGCCCTCAAACTACCTGGCTGGCCAGCGGTCATAAGTCACCAGATTCAAAGTGCAAACAGCAAACTTTATTGCCAATGGTCTCATTTCCAGCAGCAAACTTTCAAGGCCATTGACCTTCCAGGTGCCAGCGCAACAGCTCTCCTGTTTGTGTGGACCTGGGGACAGCTACGTAAGGTCACTGAATGTCCGTTTCCCCCCGCTGCACACAAGAGGGGACAGGTAACAGTTCCCTACTTAAAGGGGGTGCTATAGACTGTGTCCTCTAGACACTGCTGGTCACGGGAG
This sequence comes from Crocuta crocuta, assembly GCF_008692635.1. NCBI lineage: Eukaryota > Metazoa > Chordata > Mammalia > Carnivora > Hyaenidae > Crocuta > Crocuta crocuta. The sequence goes on from NW_027532585.1 coordinate 8,910,252, forward strand.
GTCCTCAGGAAGCCAGGCTCCCTTTCCCACTTCTGCTTTCCTCAGTTGTGGACTCCTGGGCAAGTACCAGGTGTCCTATCCTGAGGCTTCCTGAAGAAGAGATGATCAAGACCTTCATACTATAACTGCCCCCCACCTTCTGAGCAGAGATCTTACAACTCCTCGTTTCTGTTTCAGCGGAGGATTTCTTGTTGCGGAGGGCATCATGCACCGCTGAGTTCTGACCCAGTTGTCTCCTCCCTCCCACCCCACCCCACCCCACCCCTGCATCCTCTTCCACAGCTACTCACAACTTCACACGTTGTAGACTGACCCAGAGAGACCCAGAGTTTGGCTACCAGCTCCCCTGAAAAGGGTCAATACCGTGGCCTGACCACAGAAGCACAAGGGCTGCATGACCTTTGAAACCCCAAAACTCATGTATTTATTGAGACAGCATGGATTAAGAGCCTAGGAGATTTCAGGAGCTATGTCTTGGGGGAAGAGAGAGTAAGCCCTTTTCTGACTCAGAGGCATGGTTGCTTAAAAGAGGTAAAGCTCTGGATGTATTTACAGCACAGTGTGCCAAGAACAATGATGGCTGACCCCGAGCTGCTGGGGACAGGTCACCCTTGCAGGGTGCTGCCACGCATGAGAGCCACCTCAGGCTGTGCCCCATCCGAGGGCCCGTGCATCTACTGGCCATAAATAGGAGACAGGCAGGAATATAAACTTTATTCCTGGTTACTAAACAATTGCCAAATCCTGGCTTGGGAAGTCACCTTCCCAGAGGTAAGAGGATCATTTTTTCTTTTCTCAGGTGAAGGTCACATACCATCAATCATTTAAAGTAAATAATTTGGGGCAGGGGGTGGGAGGGAAGGGACACCCAGATGGCTCAGTAGGTTAAGCATCTGACTTCGGCTCAGATCGTGATGTCACGGTTCGTGGGTCCAAGCCACAACTCGTGGCTCTGTGCTGACAGCTCGAAGCCTGGAGCCTGCTTCGGATTCTATGTCTTCCTCTCTCTCTCTGGCCCTCCCCCTCACCCACTTGCATTCTGTCTCTCTCTCTCTCCAAAATAAACATACATTTAAAAAACTTTTTTTAATAAAGTGAACAATTTGGTGGCATTTAGCATATTCACAGTCTTGTGGAATCAATCACCTCTATCTAGTTCCAAAATACTTTTGGGGTGCCTGGGTGGCTCAGTTCAGTGTCCGACTTTGGCTCAGGTTCGTGGGTTCGAGCCCCCTGTCGGGTTCTGTGCTGACAGCTGGCTCAGAGCCTGGAGCCTGCTTCAGATTCTGTGTCTCCCTCTCTCTCTGACCCTCCCCTGTGCTCGTGCATGCTCTCTCTCTCTTTCTCTCTCTCTTGGAAATAAATAAAACTTTAAAAAAATGTTTTTACCCCCTAAAGGAAACACTGTGCCCATTAAGCAAGTACTCCCAATTCCTTTCCCAATCCCTGGTCCCACCCACCAATTTTCCTTCTTTCTCTATGGATTTGAACTAGAAGGATTTTCAAAAAAGATTTCTCCCAGTGTTTAGTTCTTTCGTCACTAAACTAGACTAGACTCATCTGGAACAGAGGTACAGTTTGCCATACATGAGCCAGAATTCAGATCCCAGTTTTTACTTTTCCTTAATGTGTCCAATTTCTTTACTCGTAAGCCTCAGTTTCCCCATCTGTGAAACAATGAACCTACCTCACAGGACCATTTCAAAAGGTTAAATGATAATGCCCCCCCCACCCAAAAAAAACAAAAAAACAAAAAAACAAAAAAACAACTAAGCACAGCCCTGCCCCAGAGAAAACAGTCAGAGAACAGTAGCTGTAATATTGGCAGTTCTGGACAAAAGTCAATCTGAAAATTGTTAAAAAGTATGTGAAGTCAGTATTTGCCCAGGTCACTGCACAGGAAAATGTTTCCACAAATGCAATTTTCTAGGAATTCTGAAGAAAGGTTAACTCTGCACATGACTGGTTGGACCACAGTTTTTAGACCACACAGACTACAGCTTTGGTCTCTGTTTGACGTTGGAAAAGTTACTTCACTTCTTTGAGCTTATTCTCTCAGCTGTAAAATGGTGACAACATCCATGTCATAAGATTGTCTTAATGAAACATTAGGAGTAGCTATTATGAGCTGGTACTTAACTCTAACAGGCTTCATTTTCCTACTCTGCATTCATTCCCGGACCCCGAACCTCTCTATAGAATCTGTGGCCGTCATTGAATATTTAGCACTGAGGCATTCAATTGTACACTAATGTTATAGTAGGTGTGTTTTGCCCTTACGTGTTAGTCTTCTCTCTTTGGCTATATTCTATGTTAGGACAGGACCTAGCCAAATACCTGGCTGAAATACTGTTTGGCCTTAGCAACGTGTTCTTGTTTTAATTAAGTTGGAACGTGCTTATACCTGGGGGCACGTCTACCTTGCATTTTGCTAGAGTCCCCACCTGCATTTTCTTACACACCATCTATTTAACTGTATTATCTTCCTGTTCTATAAATATGTGTGGCCCTTGTTCTAGTTTTTTGCTCCCTTTTATTGTGTCAAGCACACAAGTGATGGCCACAAGAATTTAAACCGTGCCTCTTCTAAGGCGATTCTGTGTTCATTTCAAATATTTATCAGTTGGACTACAGAGTTATCCCCACACTGCAGTATAAAGGGAGGGTTCAAGTGAAACCAAATATTCCATTTTGATTTTATTTTATTTTATTTTATTTTATTTTATTTTATTTTTTTACTAAATCAATCTTTAAGTTTATTTATCTATTTTTGAGAGAGGGAACATGCAAGCAGGAAAAGGGGAGAGAGAGAGAGAGAGAGAGAGAGAGAGAGAGAGATGCAGAATCCGAAGCAGGCTCCAGGTTCTGAGCTGTCAGCACAGAGCCTGACGTGGAATTCAAACCCACAAACCATGAGATTATGACCTGACCCGAAGTGGGACACTTAACTGACTGAGCCACCCAGGGGCCCCTAAATCAATCTTTTTTAAATCAAATTTTTATTATTATTTTAAGTTTACTTATTTTAAGAGAGAGTATGCATGCAAGCGAAAGAGGGACAGAAAGAGAAGGAGAGAGAGAATCCCAAGCAGGCCCGACACAGGGTTCGATATCACAGTTGCGAGATCATGTTCTGAGCCAACATCAAGTCTCGGATGCTCAACTGACTGAGCCACCCAGGTGCCCCTAAATTTTTTTTTTTAAGACTCTGCTGCTGTTAGATAATACCAATCATCTACAAGGTAGAGATATAGATTCAATCTTACTTTTCAAACCACCAAAGAAGATTAATACCCACAGAAGGCAACAAGCCCCAACCATGGAGTCCCTTCCTAAAGCTCACTCTTTTTCTTTTTCTCTCTCTTTTTTTTTAAGTTTATTTATTTTGAGAGAGAGAGAGCGTGAACACTGTCAGCATAGAGCCTGACATGGGGCCCGAACTGGCAAACCATGAGATCGTGGCCTGAGCAGAAACCAAGAGTTGGACGCTTAACCAACTGAGCCACACAGGTGTCCCCCCAAGATCACACTCTGAAGGTCCTTGAAGTTCAACTTAGATTCAGCACGTGGCCCTACTCCTTACAAAAGATCTCAGTCCATTCAGAAACCACCCATCCCACATCCATTAGCTCTCCCCATCAGAAGGAGTCAAATTTCACAATGAAAACTGGAAAGGTCTCAATTGTGGTCCATCTCCCCTAAGAGAGACAGGAGAAAGAAAATCCAGTCCACACGCCCCGCATTCCCTCTTCCCTTCACCCCTCCTAATAAGGAGGGCTTTAAAATGTCCCTTAGAGAGCTGGGAGAGAGAGTGCTGACATGTGCCAGGCACACAGCAAGCTCTGGACTCTGAAGCTGGGGGGCAGGTGGCCTCTCAGCCTCTGCCCCACGGTCACAAAACCCCTTGCTAAGTCCCCCATCAGGACGGTCCCCTTACCCTGTGAGGGGGTTGCATCTGTTGGCGCTTCCTGAGAATGGGGTTTCCAGGCACTGGGTTCGTCCTGGCACAGAATTCTGGTCTCTCTTCCCTCACCCCCAGGTCCTCCGAGGATAGGCTGGCTTTTGAGCATCCATGTAGGGAGGTGGCCACGGCTGACAGTGTCCCCAGTTGTGCCCCGTGTGAGCTGTCCTGAGTCACACCACGGCCGGGCTCTCTAACATGCTCGGGGACTTCACTTCCTGGTTTTTCTTTCACAACTGAAAGTGGAAGCAGTGTGGCCAGGAGAAAAGCCGCCAGGCTGCCCTGGCTCCTCTTCAAAGCCCTTAACCCGAGCCCCTAAGGGCTGAAACAAAGGCCAGCCTGCATCACACAGTTCACCCTTGGCTCCTGTGACCGACTACCTTGAAATAAAGATCCAAACAACACAAAATAAGGCAAATCGGGACTGACTTGAGGTACCCCGAGCGGACCACCAGTGCCAGAAAGGGGACACCGCTCCCCCGTGCCTTGACTCCCAGGACAGGAAGGCCCCTCAACTTTTGCATCCCTCCCGATGACACAGGGTCACCCTCCTCCAACCTCTGTCCCTCCCGCTCCCCCCCCCCACCTGCCTCAGTCCCCAAGCACGTCTGATAAAGCCAATGAAACCAGCAAGTCAGGAATGACCGCGACCCAGACGGAGAGCTTTTGTTCTTTTCCTCTGACACATCGGCTCACCCTTTCCACACTTCAAAATCTAAATTAAAAAATCTACTCTGCTGCCTCCTACACCTCCCCAAATTAAATCCAGGAACTTTTTAAACCACAGGAAGGCAACAAGCAGGTATGTCCTTAGCTGTCAGATTGATCTTGTATCTTGCAGCTTCTGGAAAATCCACTGTACATGCATGAGCCAGTTAACAGGAAAAGGCAAGTCACTTCTTAGTGTTATGACAAAAATGGTTCTGAATGTGCAGACCCCTGAAACGGTCCTGGAGATTGGTCTAAAGGACACCAGGACCTATAGTAGCTTCGTAGGATTCACCTGAGGCTGTGACCACAGAAGGGCATGGGAGCTCCCGTTCTCAGATTTGGAGGCAGAAATCATGAGTTCTCCCAACCCACCCCCTCCTTACCTCCCAGATGCTCCAGAATTAAGCAACACTTTTTCCAGCCATGGCCCCTTCAGGAAGGCTCATGGTAAGTCGGACATAAGCCTGACCCTTTACTGGAGCGAGGTTAGGGTTCATTTCTCTCTACAGAGAGAAATGCCTTCAAGCTAAAAAGCAGCCAGGGCAAGACAGATCAGTCTCAGAGAATGGGACCTGATCGCATTCTCCTGTGAGTGGCCTCACAGGAACCCGCTTTAGACATAGAAGAAAGACCGGGTATAGAAAGAGGAGGTTAGCCACCCTGTTAGTCTAGCTTATTGGTCATTTCATGGCTTGGAGGGACACTGGCGTTGCTTAGTTTCCGGAGCTCATTCCTTCAAGAAGCAGCTCCATCCAGCAGAGGTCAGAGGATGGCAGAATGGATGTTAAATCTCAGCTATTCTAATACCCCGAGTGCCGGCTTCCTTTACCAGCTGGATGAAGAGCGCTCAGGGCCAGATGAGCTTTCCCTTTTATTATTATTCTTATTCTTTTTACTGTTTTCCTCCAGGGTTGGATGCCCAAGTTGACAAGTGCCTTGATCACTTACAAATTCTCACAGAGTGGCATTCCTATTCATATATGAAGATAAACAATACGCCCAAGATTTCAGGGAATAATGGGGGCGGGGGGTTGGCAACAAAACATGATGCAGGTCACACACCTAATACAGACCTCAGCACTCAAGAGCATGTCTGCTAAGGGCTCTCTCCCCCTAGACCCTTCCAAGCGAGAATTCCTACCATCAGCAGCTGGTAAACAGCCTCGGAAACCACCCTGGCACAGAAGTTTGTGAATGGAAGAGGAAGGAGATGTACATCTTGGTTTTGTCTGTGACTCTTAAGACTTTTAAGTCTGTTTTAGAGGGGTTTCGTGAAATTAACAACTTTCTCTCCCAGATCTACCTCCTGCTGGCATTCATGTACCCTTGATGTCTCCACCCCCTTTCCACTTGGTTTCTGCTTTGCCTCCCCACAAGTCAGCTGAGAGTACTACTTAACCAAATGTAATTTCATATAGTCCAAGAGCCCCAAGGCTGAGAAGAGATAGGTGTCTCCCCTTCCCACTCCTCCCTTGCTATCCCATCGCTGTATGAACTAGAGAGCAGGTAGTGCTCTTGCAGCTTACCTTGTAAAAACACACTCACTTCCTGGGGCTGGGAAATGACCGCCTTACAGCTGGCTGCACTGGTTCAGCACCACATTCAGACACCTCTGCCTCTCCTCAGCTGCTATGATGAGGCCACAACTGAAGCCAATGCGTGCTGTCCTGAGAGTGACCAAAAAGCTCCCCAGGAACCTTTGAACCTGTTGTAATAGAAGTTCAAAGGTAGAAGTTACCTGTTCAAACACTTGTAATAACATCCAACAGCAAGCAGCATAGAATTTGGCAAAAGATTATAACGGAGATTATTATGTAAGGGCTTAAGAGGAAGAAGAAACAAGATAGCCCTCTGCTCAGAAAGCTGACATGTAACCAGCAAAACCTTTATAAAGCCCACACCTCAGGGGAAAGGAAGTAGAGAGACAGGGCTTGGCACCTGCCTTTGGGACAGAGTCCCTGAAACCACAATAGGAAGAGGGAGGTCTAGCTCACAAGAGGGAAAACTTGCTCCTTGAGTTGTGGTTGAGAGAAACAGGAGAAGCCACTTTAATTGGCTCAAGCTAGCACTGTAAGAATCATATAGGAGAGGTCTACATTTTAGGATCAGCCTTTTTCTAGAAGAGGCCAGTGACCCCTCCAGAATTAGAAGATCTCCAAGGCAATGCGATAACACAAGTCACTCTAGCATTTAGACTGATGGACAAGCCTACCTGGGTCATGTTTAGAATGCAGAATCATGGGACGCCTGGGTGGCTTAGTCGGTTAAGCGTCTGACTTTCGCTTAGGTCATGATCTCGCGGTTCGTGGGTTCGAGCCCCACGTCGGGCTCTGTGCTGACTGCCAGCTCAGAGCCTGGAGCCTGTTTCAGTCTGTGACTCCCTCTCTCTCTGACCCTCCCCTGCTCGCACTGTCTCTCTCTCTGTCTCTCTCCTAGAAATAAATAAAACATTAAAAAAAATAAAAAAAAAAAAAGAATGCAGAATCATGGATACAGCCTGTACCTCCCATGGCTTTCTGAGGGCTGGGCCAGCAGAAATTTGTGGAAATGCTGCATTAGGGGTCTTCTCATGGTATTCAGTCAAGCGGCCAATAATATCAAAATCAGAAGCCAGTGCTGCTTCCTGTTGACTCCTGTGTGAAGGGGTGACCACCACATTACCACTGAGGTCTTATTAGGCCAGATTCTCATCCAGGTCTTAGGTGCATTAATTCTTTAAAGTCACTTCTTTGCACACAGCCCTAAGTCCTGCCTTAGTACCTGAAAGAAAAGGGCTTCCTAAGAAGTGACTAAAAGAGATACAATTCAGCTAGAACTGAGGGCATAAGTGCCACTTGGTTGGATTCATGCCAAGTTGTATTAACTAGCAACCTACAGATGATGAGAGCAAGATGCTCCAACCCAGCTGTTCTCAGACTTCAGTGAAGTCTGACCCACTGAAGAGTGAGTTACTACCCAGCTGGGGCCAGAGCTTCTGATTCAGTAGGCCTGGGTTAGGGCCTGAGAATCTGCATTTCTAACGATTCCAGGTGATGTAGATGTTGCTGGTCTGGGAACAACGCTAGGAGTCACTCTGCCTTCAGTGAGCCCAACTGTTGAAATGTCAAGAGGGACTGTGTTTGGGGTAGCCTTGTTTATGGCGACTCTGCAGTTGGCGGGGGTGCAATCTGGCACAGAGTAGAACTCACTGTTTGCTCTGGAAGCGAGCGGTTACTCAAGATTAGTAAGCAGACCAGTCCCAGAGTAGTGCTTTGGCAATAACAGGACATATTGCCATTCTCTGCCTCATTCCTTATGTAAATATAAATCAAAGCCACACAGCATGGCACACAGACAACCCACATGGGTCTGAGCATAGGCATTTAGGGGCATCACCTGATTCATCAAACTTAACTTTATTCTTAAGGTCTAAGAATAAAGACAGTAAAATGTGAAGCAGCTGAGGCGTGGACTCTAGTAGGAGAGGGAGTCCAGAAGCCAGGTCCCCAGTACCCCATCTCCTGATAAGCCATTATTTCCCATAGTCTCTGTCTTCACAAAAACATGTGTGAGCTAAGGCTTCTTTCCCACATCCCCCGTCTCCCTCCCTTCCCACAGCCATATGCATTTAGAATTCAATACAAACAAATTCCTCCTATGTTTGAGCTCCTGTAGTCCCGACAAAGTGCAAACCTTACTTACTGTTTTAGGTCATTTATAGGTAAGGTGCTCAAGGTGAGAAGAGTTGGATCCAACAGTCACTGTTTAGACACAGTCACACATGGTGCTCTGGTGAGTTTGTTGACATGACTTCCCCTTTGGTGGGGAAAAAGAAACGACAAATCTCCTACACAACAGTTCTAGAAAACCAGTAGCCAATACTCTAGGGTTTTGTAATATAGCCTTGAAACACCCAAGATACATCTCATGATAGGGGCTGACAGCCCTTTAGGAAACAGAAGAACCCAGGTTTTCCCCATTTTTGAAAGCAGGGAAAGACAGACCTTGTAAGCAGGTCAACTTTTCATGTAGCCCCACAGTGCATTTGTGAAGCTCCTTCCAGTTTATAAAACTTTTCCAGTCTACCTTTTAACAAAACTGAGAGGTATAAATGGGGACAGTGCCTTCAGCATCCAAACCTCCAGTGTCTCTTGGGGCCCGTGACAAGGGTAGTTATGATTTGTGGCTTAGAGAACACTTATTTAGGAAGGATCTTTGCCTATTACAACTGCTGATGCAAGTCTTTAGAAGTCAGGCAGCATGACCAGAGAAGAAAGAGCAGAGTTCTAGGCCGATCAACTGAATCTACTCATGTTAATTTAATGGCTAACTTAATGGTTAACTGATGGCTCTGAAAGAAAGGTGGGTAGATGTTCTTCCCCAGAAGTGACAGAATAACAGGACAGACACTGTGGTGGCACAGAGTGAGCACACATACAGCTGTGAGGGACTGACCTTTAGCTTCCCACATGGCACAGCTGACTTTGAAGTTTACCCTTCTACTGAGATGTGAAAAGGAAGGGACAAAGTTCCTTAAACTCCTAACACAGGAGCCATAATCAGCCATTCCAATTATCAGAACTCCATACCCACCCTTTCCTTGGTTATCTGATGTTTCAAAAGGCTTATGGTACTCAAAGTACACCTTGCCAGGTAGCAATCCAAGGTTCTCCTGCCAGCTCCTTTCTGAAGGCACTCGAGATGTTCATGAACATTACTGAGCACTTCCCATGTGACAGGGCTGTTCTAGGAACTTCATCTGCCATATCTCATTTAACCTTATCACGTCTCCATGAAGAAGTTATTATTCTGCAGAAGAAAAGCTAAGAGAGGCCAATTAATTTGCTCAAGACATGTGGCTAATAGCTAGCAGAGTCTCAGAGTCAGATTTTGAATTGAAGTAGCCTGGAGCCAGAGCTCAAGTGTGTATCCATGAGTACAGATTTTGAATTGAAGTAGCCTTGAGTCCAGAGCTCAAGTGTGTATCTAAGAGTATGATCCATTCTATAAACCCCATGCAATCTTGTGTATATATAGCTATACACACACACACACGTGCGCGCGCACACACACACACACATTTATCTTGGGAATTTTCATTGGTCTCTCAAAGGAAATTAAGAGCCATTGTCATAGAGGAAGCAGGACGCAATGCCAGCCATATAGTTCTGATGCCAAGGGTGAAACAACAGCTACCTTTTCCCTCCTCAGAAGGACTTACTATCTGCCTGGATACCTTTCCTGCCATGGAGCTCATTTCCCACACACAGCCTCACTTCACTCAACCAGAGGGGTCGATGCTCTATACAGTCTGCTGTGCAAACCTCAGGTCGTTCTGCTCAGTTGTCTACTGGGCCGTGAGTTACCACAGCTCCATGCCGGGCCCTGCTATCAATCCTGCACCACGGGGCTTTGCTGTGTGTGTGGGAGAAGCTAGCCCCCAGCTGTGTCTATAGCAGCTCATTTTCATCAACTTGGGTCATGGACAGCCTGGGCACCCAGGCTCTTGAGGCCACTTGCTCATTCCTTGTGGGAAGGAAGTGTTACTCAAGCACACGCACTTGGTTGATGAGAATGGTGTTTGCACAGATTGCAATAAGAAGTTTTCCCTAACCCCAGATATGCTACCCCCCGCCCTGCTCCCCAAAGAGCACACAGAGCAAATTGCCTTATAGACTTATTCTCAGGTTCATGATGTCAACAAGGTTAGAACATACAGACACAGGTAACTTGCTCCTTTCTTAGCAAGAGCTTTCCAAAAGCAGAGGAATCAGACAGAAAGTAGAGAGATCCCTGAGAGAGAGGTCAGGTCTAAATTCCCAGAGCCTGCAACAGCCCCATGAAAATCATCACTGTTTCCCAGCAGTTCAGAGGGAAAATTGAGATCTGTGTGGTCCAGTACTATAACCAGGAGCTGCATGTGACTGCTGAGCACTGGAAATGAGGCCAAATCCACGTTTAGGGGTGTACAAAACACACAAAATTTGGGGGGCTTAGTTTGAAGAAAGTAGCATAACATCGATTTTAAAATTCTAATTATGCATTGAAGTGATAATATTTAGGATACACTAGACAAGTAATTCTACGTGTTCCTTTTCCTCTTATAATTATGCCTGCTGAAAAATTTAAAATTATGTATGTGTCTTGCATCGTATTTTTCTTCAACAACTGATTTAGACATATAGGTCCTCGGCCTTAATGCCTACGAAATATGAACAAAAGGTGGTATCACCCAGTGGCAGCACCAAATGTGTTATAACTGCTCTGGATGAACTTAAAGACTTTACCTATACCTCTGGTTTACACAGCATCCATCCAGCAGAGTTTATGACCTTGACTGAAGCAATAGTCCCTTATTATACAAATGCTGTAATTCCCCAACTGTTGTTCCATGCCAGGCACCACGCTGTGGGTCCAACAGCAATTATTACTCCATCTAACCCTCACAGGAGCTCATCAGGATAATTATAGATGAAGAAACCAAGGTTTAGACACTGCATAACTTTCCAAGTCAGCTTAAGTCGCCTTCCAAACCTGTGCTCCCAATCATCTCACTACACTGCCTCCTCCAGGAGAGCAGATGGGGACATCAATACTTTGGGAGGCATGCCACCACCTCCTCCTTCACCCAGCCTTTAAGGACATGGTCCTCTGCTCTGCAGTCTTCGTTCACTGGGCTCACAGCACAAGAGAGCAAGCCTGAGTGCGTGGCTAGAGAACTATTTATTTGGGAACTTTTCACACAAGTGGTTCAGGAATACCAGGAAGTGGGAGGGGCTCTCCAGACAAGAAGTTTAAGAGGGTGGAGGAGTCAGAAGCGACATCCTGCCTCGCTTCATGTGATTACACACCAGAGAGAACTGCTCAGAGGACCAGCCTAGAGCCACACTGGCCCCCCGATTAGAGGGAGAAGCATATCGCACTTAGGAGTTAAAAGTGGATGCCCACCGGAGAAGATGTATTCATGTAAGGACAGATTCTTTATTTGCTCGGTGTTTGGGACACTGTGGCACAAAGTTGTTTTCAGAAAACTTAAGATTTGGTTGAAACAGGCTTGTTCATCATTTAGTATCTTTGGTGACTGAGCAGAGACCTGCCCTTCCTCCCCACCGCTTTCTGAATGTTTTTGCTCTTCATCCTAAGGCTTTCCTGGGGGGTCAGGAGCCGTCAACTGGGAGACAGGATCAAAGACCACACAATAAATATTCAGATCAGAAATATGGCATTTAGGCTGGACCAACCTGCTAAATGTCAAGTTACACCTGTAGCCAAAAGAAAACTCAAAAGTATTGATCAGAATCCGTGGATTGTGAAAAGCACTGGTCAGGTGTCAAAGACATGTTCCTAGTGGAAACAGGTGTGAGAAAGAGGAACCTATCACAGGCCAGAGGAAGTCTTTAAGTAGCACAGGATAAATATCAGGTGGTTGAAGTATGTAAGAGGTCATGTCCCGTGAAAGAGGAATTTTTGCTCCTCGTATAAACATTTTCAGAAACATGACTGGCGTGATTTCATCAGAAAGGCAAGTCCAGTGGCCCATCCTTGGCCTGGTAGGACTAGTGTGCTCATGGTTAACTAAAGGAATGGCTTTTGGATTCAAGGGATCTGCCCTGTTTTAGTTTTAAGAAACACAAGTTCAACTTTTACTCCCCTTTCCTATGGTTCCTCAAACATTTACTAACTAGAAACTTTGGATTCATTGACTACATCACAGCTATTTATAAGAGCTGAGGACAGAGCAGGGAAGTTGAAAGTTCACACCTGAGAAGTTGATAGATACCTCTTACTTGCGCTTACTTATGGGAAGGCTAGTACAAGGGGTGCTAGATCTAGGAATGCTTCCTTTAGGAACCTGTAAGCAGGACCTGGAAGGAAACTTGCTGCCATCATCAAGCACGGAGTACTTGCTTATCTAGGAATCCACCAGAGTCCTAGGGTTTCAGGACAAGAAGCTCCTAAGGTCAAAGGGCTCATTCCCTGACATTTTCTTACTTCATCAATAAGGAAACAGAGGCTCACTGGGTGCCTGGGTGGCTCGGTCAGTTAAGTGTCCAACCTCGACTCAGGTCATGATCTCACGGTCTGTGAGTTTGAGCCTTGTGTTAGGCTCTGTGATGAGAGCTCAGAGCCTGGAGCCTGCTTCGGATTCTGTGTCTCCCTCTCTCTCTCTGCCCCTCCCCCACTCACACTCTATCTCTCTCAAATAAATGTTAAAAAACAAAACCAAAAAAAAGGAGGCTCAGATCCAGTCTTATTTACTTGGCAAAACCTGAAGTTGATGCCTTTTCCCAGAACACATGATGAGATGTGAGAGAGTGGGGGAGAACAGGGGTGATGGCTGCCTCTCCTTCGGTGATTTCCTTTCCCTCAAGGTGATTACAGGCTCATCTGGTTGTATTCCAACACCTTTTTTTGCTTCTGGACAAATTCAAATCCACACATTCCAAACTGTTACTTCTCGAAATATGATTAGGCCACTGATTTACAACTTGAGAGGAGGTGGTGGGGGTTGGGGGGAGCAGGAGGGGAGGGAGGGCCATTAGAAAAAATAAAAGCCAGAGGACTTACTAAAGCTTTGTGACCCTGGACACAGCTAATCTTACCGCTTTTAGATGTTGAACAGCTGGCTCTGTGTCTGCTTCATGGCACAGGCTGGTCACCATTGAGGAACCCATAAATCAGGCTGAAAGAACCCTCTCTCTGTAATAATCTCTTTAGGAAATAGAGGCGGGATAAAGTAATTAGGAATCAAAGCACTCCCCCACTACATAGAAAACTAAACTCTGTACCTCTGCTGGCCATGCACGGGCCACTTTTGTTCAAGCCATCATCGGTGGAACAACGTGGCCTCCACAATCACCACCATGGCACTGGTAACTTGCAGGCATAAGAATCTCCTAGAATGGAGGCGGACTGATGAAGCGGAGAACACTGTGCCTCCTTCCTGCCACCACACCGCCTGCTGAGCCCCCACCACTGAGCTACTTTTAACCTCAGGCCTTCCCACTCCAGCCAATCAAGCGTGTCCCACAAAGTGGGTGGGGACTGTAACTAGGGAAACCTTTCCACCATTACTTGGACCACTGCATCTCTGTTTCTCTCCAGCTCTGAGGACAATGGAGAGATGGAAGGGACTGAGCTCAGCAGAGAATAATTAGAGCCTACAGAGGTAAGCCAAGTGCCTAGAGGTGTGAAGACCCAGACCTCTGTGAGGTTCTTCTGACCTGAGGATTCAGACAGCATGAGTTAAAGCCCATGCTTTTACTCCACAAATCCAATTCTGTAGGGTTTATTTTTTATTTGTTTTTTCTTCCCCAGGGAGAGAAAGAACATGCATGAGTGGAAGAGGGAGAGAGAGACTCTCAAGCAGGTCCATTCACAGTGCAGAGCCCGACAAGAAGCTTGATCCAATGACCCTGTGATCATGACTTCAGCTGAAATCGAGTCCCATGCTTAATTGACTGAGCCACCCAGAGGCCCCTGGAGGGTTTATTACTAATTAAAACTTTCACTTTTCTTCCTCATTGCAGACATTAAGAAAACAAACATGGAAGAAAAGCAAAAAGAAGAAAAAACCACCCGTATAATTTCCATCATCCAGAGAGAACAACTTTTGGTGATTTGCTGCATGTAATCTTTGCTATACAACCTTGTGCGCCTTTTTTTAAGAAAATAAAAATGGAATATGGTACATGTCATTTTTACAGTGTGCTTCCTCACTTAATACAATCTTTCTAAGTCAATAAATATACATTTAAAATATCATTTTCAATGACTGCATGGTCCTCATTCATATGGATTTGCTCCATGTTATTTATCCAGGCCCCTACTGTTGGACATAAAATTTGTGTCTAATTAAAAAAAAAATTTTGTTGTTGTTGTTTATTTATTTTTGAGAGAAAGAGAGACAGCATGCAAGGGAAAGGAGCAGAGAGAGAGAGAGGGAGATACAAAATTCAAAGCAGGCTCCAGGCTCTGAGGTATTGCTCGAACCCAGAAACTGAGCCGAAGTTGGATGCTTAACTGACTGAGTCGCTCAGGTGCTCCTGTGTCTAATTTTTTAATTAGGATTTTACTTTTAACTCCAGTATAGTTACCATACAGTGTTATATTAGTTTCAGGTATACAGTTTGTGTCTAATTTTTGAATGTTAGAAAGAAGCGGTACTGTTACATTTTATCATATGATCTTATTTCTTTAGGATAAATCCCCAAAAGTAGAATTTCTGAGTCAAAAATGCATATATCCTAAGGCTTTTAGATGCATATTGAAAAACTGCTGTCTACTAACATTCCTATAAGCAGTGTATGTCTGTTTATCAGACTCTCACCAACACTGAACCTCACTGGTATCTTCTTCTGGTTTTGACCATACCCTCTTGTGAGCACTTACAAGTACAAAAATTATTTATACTTATTATGATTAATATTAATTTGCACATTTAAAGGCCCAACACAGTGTTGGATCTGAGGCTCCAAAAAGAGACACATACAGTCACCTTGAGTCACATACAGGCCTCAGAGTTTCTCAGAAAAAGGCAATCTGTAAATGTGAAGAATCTAAAATTATCTAGAGTGGGAGTATGAGTTTTAAAAAGCTTGTATATGGGAGAGGGAGATGGGATGCAGTGCATGTAATAAGACATTTCCAGAATCCTAGTTTTGACATTATGACTGGAGCAATGATACATCCATCAGGGATGCTCCTTTATTGAGTTCCTACTAAATCCAGTGCACTGTGCTAAGGAATTAGGTCATCTCCCAGTATCTTTATGACACCCTTCTCTAGGGGGTATTACCATGTTCTTTTGAAATTGAAGAAACTAAGGCACAGATGTAATTGACTTTCCCAGGACTACATACATCTGGTAAGCATATGGGTCAAAGAGGTCCATGCAATTCCAACTATGGTCAGAGCATGGGAGTCTAGACTCCGATTTATTTTTATTTTTATTTTTTTTTTGTAAATTGACACAGAGCTGTCCTAGCAGAGGAGAGAGAGAATCTGTTGCTCAGTGAAGTTATGATGAATTGGGTTTGGAGAAAAGCAACCTCTCTAATGCACTGGTTTGGAAATGGACCTCTGAGGTAGGCTAGACCTAAGGCTCAGTAGCCCCATCCTGGAGGCTTGCAACTGAAGGAAGAAAATTAGAGAATAAATAGTTACTGGCTATTCTTTCCTTCCTCTCACCCCAGACTGTCTCAAAGTCTCTCAAACCTTTGCGTTCCTGGGGATACACGAAGGCCTGTTAAATGCAGATTCCCAGGGTAAACCCAAGACATTCTGGTTCAGAGGGTCTGCAGTGGTGGTCTTGAATCTATACATCTGACCATCAGGAAAGACGGATGTAGGTGGTCCTTAGATTAAGCGTTGAGTGTCACAACCAGTCTACTGTGCTGAAATACATAATCCCAAGGTGAGTAGGAGATGCCAGCCTCTTTCCCACCAGTGGGATCCAGAAGAAATCTGATGGTAGATGGAGACTGAACAATTTATACTTATAAGCATTTGCCCAGTTGGTGGCTGGGTCATCTTACCTGGGGATAGTGATGGCTTTCCAAGGGGCAAGCCATCCCTGTAATACTTCATGTGAAGCAATATTTCATATGTAACGTATTATATATGTAATACATTGTATGTAATTCATCAACAAAAAGATGTTCTCAGCTCTGCCCGGAGCTGTGTAGACAGAGAGTTAATATTCATCCATCAGTAACATCTCCCTGGTGCCTTAGGCCTGGGTGAGGGATACAGACTATACCAGCTGTCGGTAATCCCACTCACAGCCATCACCTCACTAGAGGAATTTTCTGTAAGATAGATTCTGCAGGTGATAATCATCATTATTGTAACGATATTAACATTGTCAATCGCCATCATCTAACATTGATGAAATGGCTCTTTGCCCAGGTATTACGCCGGGCACCAGATCACTTTTAATCCTCACCATGTCACTTTGGTGAGGATCCCTTTGCAGTTTTACCCCCAATTTATGGATCAGAAATGAAGGCATAGAGAGGGGACCTAACATGCCATAGGTCATACAATATGTGGTGAAATCAGAATTCCAGCCCAGGGCATCTGTTCACACTTGAGTGGTTCTCATGATTTTTACTTTACTAGTAAAAGGCTAGTGGGGATGGAGTGGGACTTACGTGACCTTCCCAGGACCATGAAGTCTGTCAGTGGTCTCACCGGACCCATTACCAGGGCTTGATGTCTCCCAGCCCCAGTCTCTTTTTTCAAGACTGCTGTTTTTAGATGTGTTAGGACAGACTCTGAAAAGGGAAGGTTTTGGTTAATTAATGCCACTGAGTAGAAAGCAAGCTGCAGTCCTCAGGGACTCTGCACAACCATTTAAGCTCCTGGTATGAGTGGTCAGGAGGCTGCTGCAGTGATATAGGTGTTAGATGTCATCTATGGCTCCCAGGGTGGGTGCTGAGGACTCCCTCGGATCTGAGCTCTGTTGGCAGATCGAATGTCATGTTGCCCACCCAACGCTAGTTCTGACACTCTTTGTCAGCCTGCTAGTGACTTGGCTTGAGGCTGCTAAACTCACCGTGGGCTTCCAGGCCCCCTGGAACATCTCTCACCCATTCAGCGTGCAAAGGCTGGGTGCAGGCCTCCAGATTGCCATGGACAAGATCAACTCAGAGGCAACGAACCTTGGAAACTTCAGCTGGGAGTTCACTTATACCAATTCAACCTGCAGCACCATGGAGTCTCTTGTTGTTTTCATCAGCCAGGTCCAGAGAGAACATATTTCTGCTCTATTCGGACCAGCATGCCCAGAAGCAGCAGAGGTAGAGTATAGCCTTTCAGAAACTTTGGCTGAGTGTTTATTGGAAGGGATGGTGTTAAAAAGGATGGTACCAGGGTGCCAGGGTGGTTCAGTCAGTTAAGTGGCTGACTTTGGTCATGATCAGGTCATGATCTCTCAGTTCATGAGTTTGAGTCCTGTGTCAGGCCCCTGTGCTAATAGCTCAGAGCCTGGAGCCTGCTTCAGATTCTGTGTCTCCCTCTCTCTCTCTGCCCCTTCCCAGCTCGCACTCTGTCTCTGTCTCTCTCAAAAATAAATAAATGTTAAAAAATGTTTAAAAATGATAATACAGACTTGAGTAATCTCTTGGCAAGGATGACATTGTTATAAATAATAACTATGTAGGTCTTGGGTACCATTTCTTTGAGATGTAATAAGACCATTTAATTAGAACACTTAATTTTTTTAAATCTTTTTATTTATTTCTGAGAGAGACAGACAGCATGGGCAGGGGAGGGTCAGAGAGAGAGAGGGAGACACAGAATCTGAAGCAAGCTCTAGGCTCTGAGCTAGCTGTCAGCACAGAGCCCAACGCGGGGCCTGAACCCACGAACCATGAGATCATGACCTGAATCGAAGTTGGACGCTTAACCGACTGAGCCGCCCAGGCGCCCCCAGGTAATATTCTCTTTAAGGAAAGCCTTTCAAACCAAAAATTGTTAGTTAGTTCACTCACTAGCTTGTTCATTGTTTAGACTTGGTGTTATTGTATGTAGACCTTCTTATTCACTCTAATGCTGTCAGCCACATGGCTCACATAGATTAAGTGGAAAGTGAATGCTTCGTTTCAAACAGAAAAATATCATTTGCTTGTGTAGATTTCCCTTTGGTGTGTGTCATAAATTATTCAGTGATGGTAAAAGTAAATGGGAAAGAGTGAAGCATGACAGATTGCAATAAGCCAAGGCAAGCAAATAAGACAAACACATGTATCTTTTTAGTTAATGAGATTAACTTTGTGGAAGTCCTTGACATCCTGTCTCTGACAGGTATTGATGCAAAGGTTGACTAGAAAGAAGCATTGCAGTCCATGGATCTGAGACATCATCATCAATATTCTAAAAGAGAGGATTCAGTATGACCCACAGAGTCACTGAATCCAAAGTTTATGCAGACACCTTACAAAGGGGTTTGAGTGTAGCATAAACTAAGTTATGGAAAGACATCTTTTTGGTTACTTTCAAGGTTATTGGCTTGTTGGCCTCAGAGTGGAACATCCCTGTGTTTGACTTTGTTGGACAAACTGCAACCCTGGAAGACAACTTCTTATACGACCTCTATGTGCAACTCGCGCCACCCATAAACAAAATTAGTGATGTGCTCCAGAAAAGTCTCCAGTACCTGGGCTGGAAACACATTGGGATGTTTGGAGGTCACTCTGGGACTTCCTCCTGGGATGGAGTGGATGAATTGTGGAAGGTTGTAGAGAACGGACTCAAATCCCACTTCACCATCACTGCCAGTGTGAAATATACCAACAGTGATGCAGCCTTCCTTCAAGAGAATCTTAGAAGCGTGTCCTTGATTGCCAGAAGTAAGTAGGAAAGAGTCTTTCCTTGCTTATGTTTATAGAGACAAATAGGAAAAGCAGATGGCTTGAAAAAAAAACTAAGAACTCTTCATTTTTCTATGGATGTAAAAAGCAGAAGGAAACAGGGTACAAAATTAATGGTACATAAAGGCATCACCAAGAACAAAGTTTTTTTTTTTTTTAATGTAAAGTATAATCCCTGATGCTATAGTATTATGATGCACAGAGTAAGTTCTGGAAGTATCTTCCAGGTGTGCTGGGTCCTTACATTTGGGTTATTGTTTAGAGCATGGGCGGTGGAGACAGACAGCCCTAGGTTTGCAACCAGCCTCTGACACTTTCTAGCTGTGTGCTCTTGAGCAAGTACATTAACCTCTCTGTGTCTCTGGTAAAATGGAGACAATCATCTTACCTACCTCACAGAATGTTGAGGCTTAAATGAAGTTGTGCCTGTAAAATGCTAAACATAATAATTGGTCAGCATGTGACAGCAATTATTTTTGTTGTGGTACTGAAGAGGCTCTACTTTCCAGCATGAATTAGTAACTGACTCCTTTCTGTTCTTCATGTAAACTAAGCCCTTTATGTCCTTTACAGTCTGGGGACTTGGGGACTTTCTGATCCCTTGGCCTGAAGTGCTACCTGCAATTCGGCCCCACCTCACCCAACCGGCACTCCTTCTGTGGTTAGGTGGCTTCCTCTTATCTTTCCAGACTCAGCCCAGAGCCCACTTGCTCCGAGGAGCCATTTCAGACTATCTGATATGGAGCAGTTCACCCCCTCTCACCACCACCACCTCACCCACGTTAGTATGAGAGCATCCTTTCCCCCTCATGAATTAGAATTTTGAATGCTCTCTTTAATCTCTTCACTTGTATGTCATGTTGCTGTCAGCTCCCTGAAGGCAGGGGTCTTCTCTCTTGCTCGCTGCTGTATCCTGTCTGTAGTACAGTGCCTGACACACAATTGGGACTCAAATAAGCAGATTATCATTTACCTCCTTTGAAAAAATAAGTCACTACTTAATTTGAGTGTCAAAATGCATGCTGATGTGTTTGGATGGAAGAAAAGCACTGTGACCTATTCTTCCTGCCCCTCCACCACAAATCCTCCATCCAAAGTCAGAAGGTCTAAATGCTCCCGATTCTGGGTCCTCTGTGAACTCCACCTAATTGCTGTGTGGCTGATGAGTCACAAGCCAGATATGTTGCTGTGAGTTAATTAAACGAAGAAATGAGAGCCCAGAAGTGGTCACAAACTCATTTTGGCTTGTACTTTGGGAGACAGCTGCAGGGAGGACCTCTGTTCTGCCAGCTTGTGCACTGTTGACATGGTCCCAGAAGTATACATGCTGGGAATAGTTTGGGCATTCCTAGTTCCTACCCGAAAAAGTTCAGGTCTCTTTGGCTTCATTGGAGTGGCTATACTTTACAAAGTGTATGTGTGTGTTGTGTGTGTGTTTGTGTGTGTCGGCACATGTGCATGTGAACATGTACCATTGGCCGACTTTGTTTTCTCTTCTTAGTTATCATCTTAATCTGCAGCTCAGAGGATGCAAAAATTATTCTGCTGGCTGCCGAGAACCTGGGACTCAACACAGGAGAATTTGTCTTCATTATTTTGCAGCAGTTGGAGGTAGGTGCTCATGAGCCCTCCATGGCTCCCGCAGAAAGAAGTAGCAAGCAAGGAGCACTTGCTCTGCTCCAGATGCATCAGCTCACTGAATGCTCACTACTACCACTTGAGGCAGGCACCCTCGTCTCCTCATTGTAGGATCAGGGCACTGAAACTGAGTTGAAAGAATTTACCCAGAGTTCTTCTGCACAGTAAGTGAGAGGTTCCTGGTGGAGCCCTGGTAAAGGCCTCAAAAGACCAACATACTGGTCTCATAAGACAATTCTTAGGTGGTTTGGTTCATTTGGTAATGGTCGGGATGACTAAAACGTACTGCGTACCTCCTCTAAGTACCAAGTTTCACCTATTACTTGTCTCATTGCATTCAGTATTCCCAAGAGCCCCACGACGCAGATTTACATGTATAATTTACACGCATCATGGCTCTGGATATTTCCAACAGTCTTGTAAGGTGGATGTTGTTAGCATTCCCGACAAAAAAAACCGGAGGCTGGGATAACTAAGGTACCTTACTCAAGAGCTCAGAGCTCCCGAGTGTTAAAGCTGGTCTTCCAAACTGGGTCTTTTGGACACTGGGACTGAGCCCTTTGCCCCAGTAGCTCTGCCTTACAGAGCGTTTACTGCCAGGCCCCACCGTGAGCACTTGGTATACTAAACCCATTTCAGCTCACACCACCCCATGGAGAGATACTTTTTATGGATCCTCTGTGAACTCATAGATGAGGACTCATAGAACTTATAGATGAGGAAACTGAGATCCTGAAAGCTGAAATACCGCACCAGAGGCCACATGACTAGTAGGAGACAGAGCTAGTATTTAAATCCAGTGGGCTGTACATTTAACACCATACCACACTAGCAGGCTTCTAAAAACTGCCACTTGGATTCAGCTATGGACACAGTGTATAATTTTTCTAGCAGTTTTGTCTTTCTAAAATGATCTTGTTGTACACAATCATGAGTTGAAATAGGGCAAAATGGAGTGAAGAAAAATGTCTAATAATGCTCCAGATTTCTTTTACCTTTTTATCAAGAGTATTTTCAATTGCCCAAAGTGTCTCAGACTTCTCTGGGCAGCCAGTTGGAATTCTACGCCGGACTTCCCAGAACATCCATCCACCTTCCCCTGTCATTGCTGGCCACCCATTTCTCTCCACTGCTGTCACCCCTGCCTTAAGACAGATGAGGAGATACTGGGCCAGGTCTTAGTATTGACAGGGAAGCCCTTCAACACCCTTGTCGCTTTCCCCCTAAACCTTGACAATGACATTCCAGCTGGATTATAGTGGCAGAAATCATATAGAAATAAAAATATACCACACAACATCCATACAGTTGAATTCATGCTGCTTTAAGAAAGAACAGCATCAATCCATTCTAGAAAAAGATTCCCAATGTAGGCTTAAGTGGGGAAAACATCAAGATGCGGAACAGCATTATAGGGTGATACTACTTATGTAAAATGCACACCCATGCAGAACGGACAGGAGGGAGCCATGGGGGAATTGGGGAAGATTTTGAAGTCTTTCATGTATATACAGGCAATGAGTAGGCATTTATTTCATAATAGTAATAATACAGATAATAATTATCATAACAAACTACTTAAGCCATAAGAAAATCAAGAATCAGCAGTCCTGATGAATGGGTAAAGAAGAAGTGGTGTGTGTGTGTGTGTGTGTGTGTGTGTGTGTGTGTGTATGCAATGGAATAGCTGCTCAGTGATGAAAAAGAATGAAATCTTGCCATTTGCAACAACATGGATGGAGCTGGAGGGCATTATGCTAAGTGAAATAAGTCAGAGAAAGACAGATACCATATGTTTTCGCTCATATATGGAATTTGAGAAGCTTAACAGAAGACTGTGGGGGAAGGGAAGGAAAAAATACTTACAAACAGAGAGGGAGGCAAACCATAGGAGACTCTTAAATACACAGAACAAACTGAGGGTTTATGGGGGTGGGGGAAATGAGTGATGGGCATTAAGGAGGGCACTTGTTGCACTGAGCACTGGGTGTTGTATGTAACTGATGAATCATGGGAATCTATCCCCGAAGCCAAGAGTATACTGTATATACTGTATATTAGCGAACTTGACAATAAATTATATATCTATCTATATCTATATATCTATACCTATCTGTCTAAAGAAGTAAAAGTCAGATTAAAAAAAAACAACAACAGTCCTAAATTTTTCAAGTTTTTTGCTACCCATTGCTAGAAGGTAAGGTTTCTGCATCTTAGGGGCTTGACACCCCAGGTAAGTTTTTAGTAATTATTTATTTATTATTTTTTGGCTTCCTTCCCATTGCTTCAATGCTAGCTCAAAACTTTGTGGGCTCTCAGGCCCCCTGGAAAATTTCCCAACCGTTCAGTGTACAAAGGCTGGGTGCAGGCTACATATAGTAAAAATAACCAGCATTGATTGAGGGCTTAACTTATACCAAGCTGGGTGCCAGGATCTTCCATAGACTGTGTCATTTAATCCTCACACAACCCATGAGGCAGCGCTAGCACAGTCTGTAATATATTAGATAGGTGAGTGAGCCCAGGGCAGAAAGGTTAGGTACTGGTCCAAGGAGACAGTCATTAGATGGTGGAGCTAGCAGAGTATGGCCTGCCTTTCTCCAGGCTTCAGGTTCTTACTGTTGTATAACACTGAGACGTAATTAAGAAAAAGTTAAGAGCTTTGCACTTAATGTGCTCATTAAATGCTGTTTGTTTTCTTTGGCTTACCACTCACTAAATAAATTACAGCCTAAACTTTGTCCTGCAAGTTGTGTTTCCAAGGATTACAGTGAAGCGATTCAAATTCGACATTGACTTTATGTAGTTCCGTTGAATGGGAATATTTCCTACAGAATGACTACATTTCTTTCATTGTGTTTCAGGACAGGTTTTGGAAGGAGGTTTTGACAAGTCAGAAGGCGATGCACTTCTCCACAGTCTATGAGTCGGTGTTTCTCATAGCCTTTGGCTCCTATGGAGAAGGCCCTGGAGATGAAGACTTCCGGAAACAAGTCTACCAAAGGCTGAGAGGGCCACCCTTCCACAGCTCCATATCCACAGAGGAGCAGGTCTGGTGTGGGGCCTTCCTGTACAGGCCCCTGCCCCCTTCTTGAAGGATGTTTGTGTTTGGCTCTGATAGTCTCCCTCTTATTTCCCCTCTGCCTGCCTCACCCCCCTAGTACACACACACAGCCACACACGCACGCAGATGAGCATGTGCGCACACAGCCACACACTTTCTCATCTTTGACAGCCCAACGTAAACAGTAGTCTGATGCTGTCTTGTGAAATCCGTACCCCAAGACCATAGAGGAGGACAGAGGTTACTAGATGAGAAGTCGGTGGCCTTTGGAATCAGAGACCTGGGCTCTTATCCCAGTTCTGTTACTTACTAACTGTGGGCCTTGAGGTGAATTGCTTAACCTTCTACACGTCTGTCTCTCCACCTGAAAAAAAGCGACTCATAATGAAATCTGCCTCTGGGGAGTGGTTTTGAGTATCTAACAAGCCAGCACATGGAAGGAGGTAGTAACAGTGGTAACAAAGCAGATTGTCTAGAACAGGGAGAAGCAGGTCAGGAGAGAGGCCAGCAGCCAGTGGTGGTCTCTGTATGTGCGAGGTGATGGGGAAAAGTGTCTCATTCCCACAGAGAATTCTTTACAGAGACGCCATTGGCCAGAGCTGGAGCCACTTCCAGTGTGGGGCCAAGGTGACCTTGAAGGTGATGAAAGGTCACTGAGGACAGAGGTTCCATTAGGAACAAGGTGGCTCATTGTGGATCCTAACACAAAAGAAAAGATGACAATTGACAAATACTGAGGGAGTCATCTGCTAAGTGTCAGCTCTGTGCCAGCTTCTACGGGGAGAACAGTGCCTAGCCCTGAGTCGGCACTTATATTTTTGTTGAGCAAATGAATACAATAGAACATATGTTGAAGACCTACTATGTGCCAGGTAGTGAGAATGGGAGTATACTTATTCTACCTCACTTAACTATCCATATCACTATCGTGACAGCGGTTTTCTCATTTTATAAATAAGTGAGGTGAGATTCAGAGAGATTCAGAGAGGTTATGGAACTTTACCCCAAGTCCCACAGCCAGTAGAGCAGCAGGGCCAGCCTGGCTCTGAAATGTGCCCTCTTTCCATTAAACCAAACTCCCTCCCGCCCACGCCTGACCTGCAGGATCATGTGATCTCATTGGGCCCATGAGGCCCCAAGAGGCCAAGTGTGGTCTTTAATAGGGGGTTTGATAGCACAGACCCAGGCACTTGGAGGGCCCTCCTCTCCCTGGGGGACGGTGGAGACCGTGGGTGTGTTCCAAGGTGAAGAGGACGGAAACAGAGAAGGTCCTCCCCGTGTTCGCCTCAAGGTGAGCCCTTACGCCGCCTACCTTCATGACGCGGTGCTGCTCTACGCCCAGACAGTGAGGGAGCTGGCAGCCGCTGGCCAAGATTTCCGAGACGGGCGACAGCTGGTGGGCACCCTGAGAGGCTCCGGGGGCGCTGCACCGCAGGGTGAGTGGCTTGGCCCCTCTGGGTTTTCTCAGCTCGGGCCTGCTGCTCCGGGGGCAGACTCGGAGAAGCGGGCCTGTGGCTCGAGGCCTGCTCACTGAGTCACGGGATCTTTCTCAGGGAGATTCTTCTTCAAGGGCTGGCTGAGGTTCAGCCTACCAGCTTCCCCGGGCCGCTCTTCCAGGTCTATCCAGAAGGCTGCCCGGACCAGGTGAGGGGGCCTCCGGGAGACCTCATGCCCCCACTCTCCCCACCACCACCCCGGCCTCTGCCACCACACAAAGTCTTTCCCACTGCCTCTTTTGAACTGAATCTGGCTAGAATAAAACTCAAGTCTGTGAGGCCTGCCTCATGGGATCACTTCCACAGTCCGTCCCATCCTGTGTCCTTCCTGATGGGGGCGCTGGGCCTGATTCCTGACTATTAACTTCTAATGGTGGGACCACCTGATCTGGCTCCCCTCACAGGGGGAGGATAGACTTGGGGGTAAATCACCCTGGGTGGTGAACAACTGTTACCAGCTTTCAGTGTACTCCAGTTTCTCACTTCTAAGGCAGAGATAATACCTCCTGATATAGTAATAATAGCCAGCATTGATTGAGGGCTTAACTTATACGAGCTGGGTGCCAGGAGCTTCCATAGACTGTGTCATTTAATCCTCATACAACCCAGGAGGCAGCGCTAACATGGTCTGTATTATCTTAGGTAGGTGAGAAGCCCAGGGCAGAAAGGTGAGGTGCCTGTTTTCACAGGCTCGGTTCACATGTGCTTCATCAACTTCTTTTCCAACTGGAAATAGTAACCAGCTTCCCTCCCTCCTTTTCTTTGTGACCTTGAAGCATTTGCTTAGAAAAAAAGGAGATAGAGTGTCTACCTGCTCTTGTTTTATACCCTCTGTCAGATCAATTTATTTCCTCTTTCCTGCCCTTTTAGAAAATCTTAACGTTAGCATCAGGGGAAGGTGTGAAGGCCAGCGAGGCCCTTTAAGAGATACCAGGGCATGTCACCTCAGGGTTCTGGGGTGCCTGCGCTTTTGGGGACTCAAGGCTGGAGGCTCTTCCCTCCTTCCAAACTGGCTTCTGTTTGTTTTTTTCATTAAAAAAATTTTTTAATGTTTTATTTATTTCTGAGAGAGAGGCAGCATGAGCAGGGGAGGGTCAGAGAGAGAGGGAGACACAGACTCTGAAGCAGGCTCCAGGCTCTGAGCTGTCAGCACAGAGCCTGATGCGGGGCTCAAACCCATGAACCATGAGATCATGACCTGAGCTGAAGTCGGACACTCAGTTGACTGAGCCACCCAGACGCCCCGAGCTTCTGTTATCTTATGCACTGTCAGGCGGAGCCTGGACAGAATCAGGATATTTGTCTCTGCTTCTTGTATTCATTTCAGTCACACAGTGAGTAGCAGGACCACAGCCACAGAACTAGTAAGTGCCAAGGGCCTTCACGTCAATTAAAAAGAGGCTCTTGGCCAAGGAGGTCAAATTGGAAAACTGAACCCCCATCCCCTCTTTGTAAACAAACTACACGCTGAAAGCAGCAACTGGGGCTGTGGCACTTGCTCCAGCTCTGTCTCTGTGCCAGCCTTGGTGGGGAGCTGTGCTCGGCCCTCACACTCGGGGTGCCAACACGCATTTGCCCAGCCAGGCAGTGCCGGGTCCTGGGGAGAACGCGGCACTTGGAGCCTAGCAGGCCTGTCGTGTCCTGGCTCTGGAAACGCTGGGGGGCAGGGGGATCTGCCCTCCAACCTCTGCTTGTTAAGAAGTGGTGCCTCCTCAGCAGGGCCAACTGGAACGAGTCATGTGAAATCACCGTGACCCGCAATGCTGGGCACACAGCAGGTCCTTAATAAATAGTCATTTTGTGTCCTGTCCCCAGGGGGAACAGAGCAGCGATAAGTCCTATGTCAGACCATAGGTCCTAGTCACAGGTATGGAAGAGCCTTATGTGACTCCTCTGGGACCTCTAATGTGTCCTTTGTGCGTGGGGTTGAGCATGTCCTAAGCAAGGACAAACAACACACCTGGGCCAGGACGGGGCCCCATGTCAACACCAAGCACAAACCAAAACCAAGAGGCAAGGGGCTCGCTAAGAACAAACTCTGGAAACTCATGCCCGGTGCCTGGCAGGCCATCTGCCCCCTTCTGTCACATCTGATTGTGGGTTGTTTATTTTTTTAATGCTGGCTGGGCTCCCCAGCACAGGCCTAAGGACACACATCTGCCTGCCCAAGGTGACTTTTGTGCCCCACCAGGGGACCACTTCTGAACCATCTCCTTTTTTTCACATTCCTCCTTGGCGCTCTCTCAGATTCCCTGAAATGGCAAAAACCTCACGACTGGCTTTGGATGGCTGCTGGGCGGGGCTTCTGCTCATCTGAGCTGGCCGGTGGGCATTCCCAGCCACATGCCCCTCTCTGTCCACCTCTCTGCCCCCCCTTATCTTAGGCATCTTCTCTCTTCCCAGGAATCACCGGCCCCGTGTTTGTGGACTCCCGGGGAGAAAGGCACATGGACTACTCAGTCTATGCTCTACAGAAATCTAGAAATGGGTCCCTCTTTCTTCCTTTTCTTCAATATGACAGCAAGCAGAAAGTAATCAGGTATCAGCAGGACCTTTCTCTGTGTTCAGATCGCTCTACAAGAAGGGTCCTGGGAGGGGAGGGGAGGGAGGGCTGGTGGTCCGGCTGTGAGGCCAGTTTGGGATCCAGCTCCTAGGATCCGCCACACTGGTTGTCTGTTGCTCCCTGAACTCATATGAAGACCAACTCTGGGTCTTTAAAATAACCTTGCCCTTGCTTGTGGGTGTGGCTAAGCCACTTCAGATCCTAGTTTAGAGCACAGGGCCCCATTCACCCCCAAGTGCACCTCCACAGGACCTTGGCCTCTCTGATATCGCAGCCAGGCAGGTCCCATAGCCCACGATCTCAGTGAGAGGCCCTGACCTAGGGGTGGTGGAACACAGCTCCCCCTGCAGGGTTGAGTCCCCAGCCAGCCCAACCCACTCAACACAGGCATCCTGATTCCCAAACAGAGAGCCTTGTGGACAGCAGGATGTGCCCGCTAAGCTGGGCTCCTGTACCCAGGAATCCATGGGGGAAATAAAATTCTCTGTTTTTGTTCACTCAATCAATGTGAAAACTGAAAGGAAACCTAAAGCTTAATTGAATTTTTACTTGTCCCTACCATCAGCAGCCCCAATCCAGACTTGATTTGACACATTTTTCCCTCCCCAACCATATGGAATTCTAATGTGCCAAAGTAAATTGGCCCAGGAAATGAAATAACCATGTCAAACAGATCCTCAGCATTGTAGGAACAGACATTTTCCACGAAGGGGGCGATGTTTTGGTCTGTGAAAGGTCAAGGTGCTGTGTAATGACATTTGTCTATATCAAACCTGGGAGAAAAATCCCAGCGACACTCCGCATTGGCACATCATTTTTAAATCAAAAGTGACAGAGTTTTGATCAAAAGATTAAGTCGGCTCTTCTCCCCAACAGAAAGATATTGCCCCTCCATGAATTAGATTATCTGCAGGTGAGTTTGAAGACTCTAGGTGAGGTGGGAAAATTGAATGGGTCACCAAATCCTTGAATTAAGAGACCAAGGCCTGCTTCTTGCAAATGACGTGCATGTTTTAGTTGCCTCTGCTATGCCTAAGGTAGAGACAAAGTAGAATAAATGAGGTGGGCACTGACTCTGTCTTTTTTTTTTTTTTGAATTTTCAAGACCCATGAGGAATCTCTCCACTCTTCCTTGGCCCCATGGCTTGCTTCCTGAAGACAGACCCAGCTGTGGATTTGACAATGAGCTCTGTGGAACGGTGCCTGCTTCTACAGGTCAGTGCGGGTGCTCAGAGAAGGCAGTAGGTAAGGATTCTCCACAGGAAGATATCTCAACAGCGGTGGCACTACTGAAATTTGGGGCGAGCTACTCTTGGTGTGCGGATGTGCCCTGTGTGCTGCAGAACTGCCTCCCAGGCCCCCGCCGACCACAGGCTAGCGGCGCTCTGTAGTTAACAGCAACCCAAACACTCTTCAACATCACCTGCCTCCCCTGTAGAGAACCTCAGCTCCAGGGAAACCCGGCTCCTGGGATGCGAGTCTCAGGGACTTCATTTCTAAGGACTTAGAGTCGGAACGAAGGAGTGTTACCTGGTGCTCTTGGAATTAGATGGATCATAACTGAGAACAAGTCTAAGAACACATGGTGAAAGTTCAGTAACAGTGGTAGCGGTACTAGAAGTCATCACTGTTGTTAAGTTTCTATACAAAGGGGGAGGTGGGCGTAGTTGCCATGGGAACCAGAGGGGAGGTCAGAAAAGAATTCTTGGGAGAGTCACGTCTGAGTGGCCCCAGGGACATCCTAGCTTGGACCCAGGCCAGGATAGCCTTGGAGGCATCTGGGTGGCATGACCAGGCCAGGACCAGAATGTGCTCATGTCTGTTCTTCAGCAGGCAGTAGTAATGACGTGTCTCTGCCCTCCAGGTGTGACTGCTGTGATCCTCACAATGACTCTTCTGATTACTGCCTTGGGAGCCATTATCATAGGTCTTTTGTTAAGGATGCAGAGGGAAAAATTGCAAAGACAAAAGAAGGACATTTGGTGGCAAATCAATTATGATGACATCACCATTCTGCCCCCAAACAAGGTGAGGCCACATCCCGCCCAGATATCCATTTCCTGCTCACTGCTACTGATTTGTGGAAGGGACTTTACCTCGGAGTTTGTGATAGCCGAGGCTGACTCATTTATAAAGTGGGTGTTTCAAGGAGGCTTGAGCCTCCCACTTCCTTGATGAATATCCCTGGGAATGTTATTTCTGGGCCTTAGTTTCTGAATCCTTATAAATGATCAGATAGTCTCGAAGAATCCCTTCAGCTCCATTACCCTATGGGCGTAAGGACCCATATATCCCACTCAAATATTAAAGCTGTCTCCAGGGCAGCATTTAGTTATCTTTAAAACCACATTAACTCTAATCTGCTGCTGATGAATATAGTAAGATTCATTTGCTCAATGCACTCACATCGGGCATCTACTGCAGGGCAAGCATAGCATAAGGCCTGGAGACACACCACCATGACCCTTCTGAAGGAGGCGAGCCCCACAGAGGTGTCTACAAGGTGAGACAGAAGCCCCATAAATGGAGTGAATAAATGTCTCAGCATTGAAAAGTCTTCCAAAAGCAGGTGACGTTTGGGAAGAGGGGTTTGCTACTGATGACCAGGAGAGAAGTAACACAGAGTAGAGCAGGATGTGGGGCGCTCAAGGCTGGGAGGCTTGGCACACATTTAATAAACATAACATTGTTTACTAAGTGTATAACATTTACATAATTTCGAAAAATACCACCATGACTGTATCTTATGATAGTGTATTTTAGCTTGAAATTTTGAAGTGTCTTTTCTTTCTTTCCTTTTTTCTTTTCTCTTTTGTTATTAATATTAAACAATGCAATCTTTGCAAGCATACATTGATTATTTGGGAGGACTTATTGCCCTACCAGAAATGTTAGTGAGAAATGTTCTTTAGAGTAGAAAGATGGATTTGAGTTTCTGTAGGATTTTTTTAAACTTTTTAAAGTTTATTTATTTATTTCGAGACAGAGAGAGATCACAGGGGAGGGACAGAGAGAGAGAGAGTGAATCCCAATCAGGTTCCATGCTGTCAGCGCAGAGCCTGAGGCAGGGCCCGAACCCACAAACTGTGAGACCATGACCTGAGCTGAAATCAAGAGTTGGGACATGCTACCGACTGAGCCACCCAGGTGCCCTGAGTTTCTGCAGTTTAATAAGAGCTCTTTGTTCCAGGGGGGAGAGAGAGGGAGGGAGTACATTTTGCTTTCATCTCAATTTATTAAAAACCTATAACTGAAGTGAATTTTAAAGATCAATAATTTTAGAATTTCAGATAGTACTTGCTCAGGAGTCCATGCCACTCAAGATATCAAGAGAATAACAAGAATCTATGTACTTGACCAAATATCTGAATCTTAAATATCTCAAACCAAAAGGAAAGTGTTCTAGGATGTTGTTGCTTGTTCAAAAAGCACTAAAGTGAGACCAAAGTATTTAGGTTTGTTCCCATGAACATTTAGATAACTGTAAAGGTAAGGAGTGCAAAAAATCAAACATTTCTCTTATGTTATGTATATGTTTTCCTGTTACATTGGTTTTATTTTCAAATTGTAGTTCGTAGTAATAGTTTCTTTTTATTGGTATTCTTGCATCTACTATTCGTTCAATAAGTGAGTTATGACTTTCAAAATCAAAAGGTGATTTAGAGGAACCAAAGTCAAGGAATCTCCAGCATGTTAAGACCAGTTTAGGCTTCACTAGCAAGTCATTTTCAAAGTCCCTGGGGGTTCTGGGACTCACTGGTCTGGTCTTGGGGTGAATGAGAGATTGGGGGTGGAGATGTGATGGAGAAGAGTCCTCAGCCTTCCTCTTCCCTCTTCAACCAAAGCAGCTCTGGTTTGTCCTACCTGGTTTCTACATCAGGGTTCCAGGTAAGACTCTCCTTGAAAAACAGTATTCCTCTGTTTTAAACCCATTCTCTAGATGTTATGGAGGTACTGGGGTTATTAAATAGAGAGGTAATGTGGTCAGATGCTCATCTGCAAAGAGGACTCTGGCATCAGGTGACAGGTAATTAAGTGCCAGAGCCAGAACTTGAATTTGGGCAGTCTGACCCCAGAGCCTTAACCATGACACTGTCTGTGATGTTACAGACACCAGAGCGATGTATGCAGCAGCAAAGCACTCACACTTTGGATCAGAGGGATCAGGACTCAAGTCCCGACTCTCCCATTTATTAACTGTGTGACCTTGATGCTCGTTTTCCTGAACTACAAAAGCCACAGTCTCTTCGGGACCTGGTCATGCTACTGAGAGCAATCGGACTGTGTTGCGTTTTACAGCCATCCCAGAGATGCACACCCGTGTCCAGAGGGAGCAGCAGCAATTCGTCTAGTGTGATGATTTCCCGGGATGCCAGTTCCTTTGTCAAGAGCCAGCAGGGGGAAGAGCTCTTTTATGCCCCCGTAGGGCTTTACCAGGTACTACTGAGGATGAAGTGGCTGCATGCAGGTCCTAATGTGTGTCTCTGTCCCATCTCTGCATGTCCTTTCTGCCAGGCAGGGCATTATGAATAGGGGGACACTCCAAGTAAAAGCCAGGGTGGTCTTGTGACTCCAGATGGGTGTGTCTCAAACTTGAATGTGTATAGGAATATCGGGGCTCTTGTTGAAAAGCCGAGATGCTGTTGAGTAGGTCTGGGGTGGGGCCTGAGATTCTGCATTTTCCCAGGTGATTCCTATGCTGGCTTCTAGACTAGACTCAGCTCTGTCCCAGAGAACTTTCCATACAGATGAAAATATTCCAAATCTGCACGGTCCAGCATGGTAGCGTTCTAAGACTATTAAACATTCGTGTGCTGAGGAACTAATTTCAAATTTTATATCATTTTAATTATTTGGTAACCTCATGTGGCTAGTGGCTACCATATTAGACAGTGTCTTCCTAGAGCATGTATTACTGTACCCTTGGTACTACGTCTGCACTGATGAACTGGCTGTGGGTAATAGCACTGCCACAGTATAATACGGACAGCCACCAGAACCTGCAACATAATTCCTGCCAGCCCTTTCTCACCCTCTCTTCCACACCCCCAGATCATTATGGCTGCCCGTGGTTAGCCCTCCTCTAGAAGCTGAAGTCCCCTGGGTGAAAAATATGTGATGAAAAGAAATGCCATATATACTGTTTAAAATCTACGAACAACATTATCTGGGGGGAATCCCAGAGAGCAGGGGCAAAAAGCTCCAAGCAAGGGAAGACTTGTTCTTTGCTCTAAATTGGGTTTTATAAAGACTGGAACCAAACGATTCTTTATGCAACCAAACTTATTTTTTTAAATGTTTACTTGGGTTTTCCAAATATCCAAANAAACCCTAAGCACCTTTATTCCTACAAAACTGTACATAGTGATCCAGTAGCCCTTTAGAGATGGCAACCAGCAATCCACAGAATATCTCTATCGGTTAATCTTTCTGAAATGTTTGCTCTCCTCTCCCTCAAATACCATCACTGGGGTCCCCAGCTTTGTTGCCTGTACGGTAGTGTCCAAACTCTTTAGCAAGGGTTCAAGGCTCTCTACTGCCTAGTCACAACCTACTTTCAGAAAAGTTGTTTTTCCTAGCCTAAATCCTATACTATCCAGTCAGTCTTACTGCTTATGCCATGTCTGTTTTGAACCTTGGACAAGGTCATGCCTGCTGCCCCTGCCCCACTCCATCTGGAACCTTCTTGCCCTTCAGAGTTCAGCCTTAGCATTAGCTCTTCCAAGAATCCTCTCCTCTGTCCCACGGGGTGCCTTCCTCCTTGGAATCCCCATCATGGACCAGAGTCTTGTGCAATTAACCCCATACTGAAAGTGGGAGACCTTGGGTTGGCATTAAAATTGTGCTAAGGCTTATGTGTCCTGATTCTATCTCTTATTCTACGCAGATTTTTCCAGGTTGTCAGATGATTTATGGCAACTGATTGACTCTCTAAAAGCAGACTTACTAGGTTATGGCAATGAGATATGCCACTTCCTGAAGGCTTGATATATGCCAAACATTGAGTTAACAGTGTTATATATTTTAACTGATTTAACCTTCTTAAGACTCCTATGAGATAAGTTCTATTTGTAATCTCCATGGCACAGATGAGGAAATGGAAGCTTGGAGAAGTTAAATCCCTTGTTCAAGGTTATGGAGGCAGCAAGCAGTAGAAGTGGGCTTGACCCAGGTATCTGACTCCAGGCTTACTCTTGAGACCTCAGCTCACTATCCCTTTGAATGAAAATGGGATGTTACTGTGTAATAGAGTGCAATCTAGGAGTCAGATGTTCAAATTCTGGCTTATTACCTACAAATGTGTGACCTTGGACAAGTTACTGAACCTCAGCGATCCCCCCTGGAAACCGGCTACCCATGCCCATCTTGCAGGGCTGTGATATATGGGAAATGAGATCTTATGTGTTAAGAAGCTCGCTGAGCACCTACACAGAGCACAGCACTACCTTCACCTGATCTGGGCAGTGAGGAGTCTGATGTCCCATTTGCAAGTGGATTTCTTGCTGATTTTCCTGCTTCCCTTCCTGGTCTTTTCTGAGTAGAGCTTTTCTGGATCATCCTGGATTAAGAGCATTCCATTTTGTCTCTGGTTCCAGGGAAACCATGTGGCCATCTGCTATGTTGGTGACCAAGCAAAAGCCTCGGTCAGGAAGCCTTCTGTGCTGCAGGAAATCCGGCTGGTGAGGCCCCTCCCCCCTCCCTGGGGGAGAGAAAGTGGCGCTGTTCTCTGGCTGTCTGCTGCCAGCTCCCTGTTCCCATCTGGGAACAAGCCATTCCAAAGGATCAATGATGGGAAGCTGCTTCCCTTATCTCGGCCCACTGCCCCCATCCCCTGACAGCCCAGATATTAAGCTTAAGTCCCTTTAGACACCTGAAATCTGGGACCCCTTCTAGCCTTGCTTTTTTCCCTTAAATTCCTCCCGGCCTTGATTCTACCTCTCTATCCTCTGTGTCTGTGAGGGTTGTTCACCTCTCTTGAAACTTTTCCTTGGATGGAATCCGATTCATGTGAGTCTGACTTCTTGCTCAAAATCTATAACCTGTCATGGCCCATACCCCATGGCATTGACAGCTATAAACACCAGGAAGCAGGGCCAGGTCTGTTTACTGTGACGTGGTTTTAGTTAATCCCCATGGCTAAGGTTAGACTGATCACTGCTCGGGTTTATTTGCTAGAGGCAGACTGCCTGGATTCACCTCCCAGCTCTGCCGCTGATAAGTTGTACCATCTTCAACACATTATTTTACTGTTTGAGCATCAGTTTCCTCATCTGTTAAAATGGGAACAGAGTTCTTTTCTTACAGGGTCTTTGTGAGAATTAACTGTACGTAAAGCACATAGCAGAGTTCCCAGCACAGAAGATGTACTACAATCATAAGCAATTATTATTATTTTCAGGTGTATGAATTAAGGCACGAAAACATTGTCCCCTTCTTTGGTATTTGCATAGAACCACCCAACATCTGCATTGTCACCCAGTATTGCAAAAAAGGGAGTCTTAAGGTAAGCGATCTAGTAAATCTTACCTCAAGTTTGAATAGTAGCCATTGATAAAGAACCGGGTCAATGTTTTGCCTTTTATCCAAGAACAGTCCCTCTCTGGTCTAATTGCGAGACCTACGTTACCTTGCTGGGCTGCCTGTAGGGGATACAATTAGCAGTGGAACTGCCAACAGTCAATTTTCCTTTGCTCTGGGTGGAGATTGCCTGAGCCTGTTTTCATTTCCTAAGACACTACTGCTGCTTCTTTCTGGACCCATCCTACCCATAGTATGTGACCATCAGCTTTATGTCAAGAGCAAGGAAATATTTATAAGACCCCAGACTGCATGACTGCCTCAACATTGAGTCAGGTTATGGTATCGCCTGGGAAATTTCCAGTATTGGCTGTCAAGTGTTCTGTCTCAGGTTGCTGTATTAGTTCTGGTCAAAATCATCCAACAGATTAGAATCAAGTCCATTCAACACGCAAAACTCCTTGCGCTTCAAGTTGAGTCAATGGTGATAATCTGAGTAACTGTCTTTCAGGATGTTTTGAGAAACTCAGATGAGATGGAGTGGATATTCAGACTCTCATTTGCATATGACATCGTCAAGGTGAGTATCGTGTAAAACTTAAAGAACAAATACCATAGTGCTTTTAAGTTGTTCTGTGTGTTTGATTAAGTTGAACTCTAATCTTTCCTGAAAACTCTGATCTTGCTCAGATCTCCTCAAAGCGATTGCATTTAAAACTCACCACTTCAGTCAGGTTTTCCATTCTTTTCACCCTCCCTCATTTGAAGTATATACACTAAATTTGAAAGGGATGCTAGGTTTATCTACTACCCAATGAACAGGGTATTTACATTTCAGGGTGGAGCTTTTTACCCCCAAAAAAATCTAATTACTAGACCACGAAGCAAGCTAGGGAGGAGGATTCCTGATACCCATTCCTTCTGCCTAGTTTTCGATCCCTTTCCTCAGAAAATGGGAATTGGTGCCAAAATTAACTCAAAGCTGTTGACCTGAGAGGTGGGCTATGGATGCGGAGCTGGAAGGTGTAAAAGCAGGCAGAGTCTTTCCTTTGGGCAAAGAGGGCTGCGGTGTATAAAAAAAAAAAAAAGTAGTAATAGTAGCAGTAGCAGTATTTGTAGCTAACATATATTTAGTGATTTGCCTACTTTCTACCACTTTGTATATTAATTTATTTAATTCTCACAACAAAACATAAGGTAGATCTATCATATCTCCATCTCACAGATGGAAGGTGAGTATGGGGAGCATGTGATTGTGGACCATGTACGGCTGTCCTCCTCACCCTGATAGAATCCAGCCTCACTTTGTAAGCTTACCCTGCCTGCTTTCACCATCAGAGGGTCACGCCCGTAATCTGGGAGTGGATTTTGGTGAGGAAGTCCCTCTCAGTCTGACATATGGGGAGCAGGACAGGGCTGGTCTGTCAATCAACAGTCCGTTCATCAACCAGCAGACTCTTCTGGGCTGAGACTTGGCCTGGCTGTTGAGAGGGACACAGGGTAAAATATAAGCCCTGCCTTCCTGCAGTAGTGACTGGTGAGTGACCTTGCAAAGTCACTTCTCCTCTCTGGACCTCAGCTCCCACCCTCAGGGGATACAATTAGCCTCCTTGTGCATTTAATAGATGAGGATGGCCTGATTGAGATCAAAGAGGTTTATTTCATTTTTCTCTAGGCTTTGATTGCTCCTTATTTCTAAGAAGCTGAGTCTTACTGGCCTTGTGAAACTTTGGTTTCTTGGGCTTTAGTGGAAACCAGTATATCGTAATTACCAAGAAAGAGAGACAAACTGAAACTGCCTGTGACTGGGTCCTCATGGACAACCTTGGGCCACCACTGTTAACTGTTTTAGTAAAACTCTGTGGAATGGCTTTTAAGCATTTGCCTTACTCTGGGCACTGCCATAGGAAGACAAGGACTTGTTTTCATCTCTGGATGGATTAAAATCTAGCTACAGAAAAAAAAGTTAGGAAATATACATATAAAACTAAGTGGTAGAACAGTTATAAAATAGGAGGGTCTGACGTGGCATGCTCTTCTGCCCTGGACTCCTTTCTCCTTCCCTTCACCTACTTTCCCTTCCCTTCCCGCCAAGCCCAGAGAAGTATTCTAGACTCCAGGAACCTGTCTCCTGCCCCAGCCAAAACAGATGACACCATGTATATTGGTTATGAAGAGAAAACTAGTAAGTTAGTAGTCTCCAGGTAAGATACGAATAACCAGCAGATTTAGCTTTTTCCATTGGCATTTGGTTTTTGAGCAGAGTTAACCCAAAAGTTTGTCTGGAGAAATTCTGGGGTGGGTGAGAACGGCACTCTGAAAGATAAGCCTCCCTGATGTTAATCAGTCATTTCAGGTCACTGAGTCTCTACTCCCTGCTATCTCTATCCCCATGCCACGCGAACCGAAGACAGCTTGACACCTTGCTTTAGAAGGATTTCTGTCTTCTGAAATGGGGTGTGCACATTATGGGACAGTGTGAGGAAAAGGAAGTCATAATGAGTTCGGTCTAGGCACATTTAGGTGCTTCAAGTTCAATTAGTCTGCCAGAATTCCTTCAAAAGGGACTAATAGTAACATAAAATTCACTAAAGCTTCTCAGAAATTTCCCATTGGTGACCCAGGCGCTGGGTCAAGCTTTGTGGGTCAGATTATGCTTCTGGCCATCATGTATCAATCATAAAAACAATTCCTGTCCCGATGTCTATTTGGCCAGAACACTCTCTGTGCCAGGTACCAGAGAGATTCTGAGATGCCACAGACTTTTCAAGCCAACAGACATATATGGACTGAGCACCTGATTTGACTCAGACCCAATTCTAGGCATGGAGGGCACAGAGGAATAGGCTCATTGTCCTGTCCCTAAAGGGCTCAGCCCAGTGGAGCCAGCTGGAAAGTTTTGGAGATTATAATACTCTTCCTGAGTCAGGGATGGGACTTCAATTTCTAAGTAAGAGAAGCCTTGATGGATTAAGAGGATGAGAGCAGTTGGCATTGAAGTTGTCTTGGGGGTTTGAACCCTGGCTTTCCACTACTGACCGTGTGACCTTAACTACCTTGAGCCTCATTGTCCCTGTGTATAAAAGAAAGGTAACAACAGTACCCACCTCATGGAGTTGTTGCGAGAACTAAAATATGCTCAGTACCATGCCTATCGCATAACAGGTATTGACCAAATGTCATTTGTTAGGTGAAGCAGTAGTGTTGCTACTATCACAGATAACTCCATCACTAGTGCTTAAAAATTTATAGTTAAAAAAATTCATTCCCCCAACAGTCCTATGGGATAAGTTATTACTGTCCAAAAAAATACCAGCTACATGTGACTATTAAGCAGTGGTAATGTGGCTAGCTCAAATTGAGGTATGTTGTAAGTATAAAATTCACACCAGATTCAAAGAATTAGTAAAAAATAATAATAATGTAAAATGCTCTGTTGATTACATGTTGAAATAAGTTTTTTAATACATTGGACTAAATAAAATACATCATTAAAATTAATTTCACCTGTCTATATGAAAAATTGAAAATTATACATGTGGCTTGCACTGTGTTTCTGTTGGACAGTGTTCTTAATAATTAACAATTAATGCCACTATTCATTCATGTTTAACTCCAGTATTAATAATGTTAATATTTACTCCATTTTCAAGAGGAAATAAAATGAAGCTTAATGGGGTGAAGTAACTGCCCAACTGGTAAGAAGCTGGTTAGGATTTGTGGTTAGTCTGTCTCCAAAGGCTGAGTTCTTCCTTCAGTGTTATGTTTCTTGCCTGTAAAGTACAAGAGACCCCAAATGTGGGATGCAGAAATGGGAGCCTTGTGGGTACCCCACACTCAACTTTCCAGGAAGGAAATAAACGTAACTAGCAGACAGGTCGGTAGTAGAATTGCAAAAAGTGCGTGAGATCTGGCACATAAATCATAAAACTTTCAGTTCTATTTGGTCTCTGATAATACACATAAAATCATACATTTCCACCACAACAAGAAAAAAAGTACTGAAGAGATGTGTGCTGTTTCTTGAAGAGGACTACATTCCTGAGATTTGCCCTGTATCCCAAACATCTCCTAACGGAATGAGCTCTGTTCATAAACCTGAACGTCAGGAGTGATCAGTGGTGACCAGATGTTACATGTCTCCTGCCTGGGGTGGACCTGGCTCTAGCAAGGTCAGGGACAGTGGTGAATGTCAGGGACAGTCCTGCTGCATGGTGAGGTCTCCATGAGGTGAGAGAGAATTATTGATCGGACAGAGGTCTCCCCAAATTCCACGCCCAGACCATGGTTTGTTGGAGAGTCACTGGAGAATTCCAGAGGCAGCCCCAGACAAGCCCCTCCAGGTTCAAGTGAGTGGGTTGCAGTCCCAAAATGTGATTTAACTCTCTCACCTCGAAAAAAAAAAAAAAAAAAAAGCCTTCTGAACTTGGTGGTGGGAGTGGGCGTGGTATATCCACTGCCCTGGGGGTTTCCTCACCGCTTTCTGCATTAGCCTATATTTCTTTTTTAAGTTTATTTCTTTATTTTGAGAAAGAGAGAGCATGAGTAGGGTTGGGCAGAGAGAGAGGGAGAGAGAATCCCAAACAGGCTTTGCACTGTCAGCATGGAGACCGATGTGAGGCTCAAGCTCATGAACTCTGAGTTCATGACCTGAGCTGAAACCAAGAGTTGGACATTTAACTGACTGAGCCACTCAGGTGATGCAGACGGTATTTCTAATGCATTATTGGCTCAGGAGTTTTGCTGAAGCAGGATGGTGACTCATACTGTGATCACTGCTAGAGAGAGAGTGAGTCCCTGAGCTGGTGACCAAGAGGCCCAAGGACCCCAACCTTGGGTACAATAGTCCACTCAGGGCCTTCTCATGTTCATCTTTTCTGGAACATTGGGTGCCCTTGCATCGTTGTAACACACCTGTGGGTGACTCCACCCCCCTTCTCAGCTAATTTTGAGAGTCATTTGAACCTGGCTCTTCCCATATCACAGTGTTAAGGAATAGGTGTGCTTTGACCCCCCCCCACCTGCCCGTACAATCACCAGGGCATCGGAAACAGTAAAACTTAATGATTTAGAATTGGCTGTGCTTTGAAGACAATGCAACCATGGTTTATATTCCAGCTCTGCCCTCACTCTTCAGAAACAGTTTAAAACTGTGAGTTTTCTCATTGGGAAACAGAGCATGGGAATATTAATCTATCTCTGGAAAGACTAAATGTGATACCATGTATACAGTGCCCTGCACAATGCATAGTACAAAGTGCTCAAAGAAAGGTTTATTGTTATTTATTTGTTCATCACAGATCCTTACCACAGTGTGAATCTCCATGGACCCTGGTGGCTTCAATCCAATGCTCATCACTCCTCATTCCCTCTCTCTCTCCCTCTGTCTCTCTCTCTCTCTCTTAAGATTTATTCATTTTTGAGAGAGAGAGACAGAGACAGAGAGAGACAGAATGTAAGCAGGGGAGGGGCAGAGAGAGAGGGAGACACAGAATCTGAAGCAGGCTCCAGGCTCTGAGCTGTCAGCACAGAGCCTGACAGGGGGCTTGAACTCATGGACCATGAGATCATGACCTGAACTGAAGTCGGACACTTAACCGACTGAGCCACCCAGACACCCCTCATCACTCCTCACTCTCTGCCCTTCAGAGCTTATTTTCGTCAGTAGAGGGACCTTTGCGCAGTTGGTCAACAGCAGGGACTTGGGTGTCACGCTGTAGTTATGCCTAGCCCTGCTCCACTGCGGGCCAGTGATGTGACCTGGGGCAGGTTAACTTCTTCATTTCTCCCTTTCTCTATTTGTAAAATGAGGTTGGCGATAATACCACCTGCCTCTACAAAGTCACTAGGGGAATTACAGGAGTTAGTTTAAGTAAGGAACTTAGAATGGATGCCACATAAGGTTAGCATGAATACCTTTAAAAAGAAAAAGTATCCAGTAAGACCCTTGAGGGAGACATTGTCACATTCACTCTTGCTGACACCTCTCAGTTGAGGCAGGTATGAAGCTCCTCAGCGCCTCGGGCTGATCCACATAAAATGGCTCCATGACCGCGCCACACCTGTGACATATTGAGGTCGTTGGCTCTCTACCAGCTCCCACGCTAAGTATTTTGAAAGTGAATGGTTCAGAGATTCAGATCAAAGATCTAGAGAGACTTTACATCTACATTTCAAGTCCGAGAGACTGGGAATGTTGAGTAAGTATTATAGAAATGTCTTATTGTGAAGCCATCAGGGAAGGTAAGGAAACAAAGACCCCAGGATCACAAACAGTGAGTCCCCCTATCTCCCTGTGCTGTTATGGTTGCTTCCAAAACACAGTCAGCCCTGTCCCCTTAGCCTTTGTTTCATTGTTTCTAGGTCTGCCCTTGGAAATTTCAGAGAAATACAAACGTCTGTCAATCTGATCCTGCTTCAAATGTGACCATTCTCATTTTCAAATTTATCTCTTCTCTATCTAGCCTCCCCAGATACCTGTGTCCCTCCTCGATTCCAGGTATTGCTTTAAAGCCTTTTCCTGTCTACGGAAAGATCTTTGCACTCTGCCCTCATCTTCTTGCCAAATGAGTGTTCTCTCTGCCTTTGTGACTCACCTCCTGTAGCAAACTCTTCCAATTGACACACTTTCCCCATTCTGATTACTCTCTTGCTTTGGGTTCCTTAGCATTCGGCTTGGCTTGTGCCACACATAATCCATAGCTAATACAGGCTCTTATGTTCAGGTCTCTTCTTTTTAAGGTCCCCAGGTGATATTAATGGGCAGCCAAGATGTGGAACAATAGAGGAGGCTAGCTCTTCTCAGACTGTGTGAGCGTGAATCTCCTGGAGATTGGGTTAAAATGCACAGTCTGATTCAGTAGGTCTGGACAGGGCCTAAGACTGCATTTCTGCCAAGCTCCCAAGTGATGCTGGTGCTGCTGGTCCTCAGGCCATCTTTTAAGTGGTGGGGATCTAGACAGTCCTGTCTCACAGATGGTGAAATCGAGGCCCAGTGAGGTGAAGTGTCTTGCTTGAAGAGATGGTAAAGTAGGGACGTGATGTATGCCTTCTGAGTCTGGTGTTCTTTCTGGGCTTCTTCATAAATAATCACACATTATTATTATTGCATAATAATAATAGATATAAACCTTTAAGAACACAGTAGATGACATGAGAATTTTTTTATTTTTAAAAAATGTTTATTTATTTTTGAGAGAAAGACAGACAGAGTGTGAGAGGAGGAAGGTCAGAGAGAGAGGGAGACATAGAATCCAAAGTAGGCTCCAGGGTCTGTGCTCTCAGCACAGAGCCTGATGCAGGGCTCAAACTCATGGATTGTGAGATCATGACCTGAGCCAAAGTGAGACGCTTAACCAACTGAGCCACCCAGGTGCCCCTGACATGAGAATTTTTCAACATTCCTCATTTTATTGCTTTTCCCCACAAAGTGTTCAAACAGGACCCTGAGTGCATAGAACAGAATAGGATAGTATAGGAGAGAATCATTATATGTATGTAGGAATAGAATATAACTTGCAACATGTAGGTAATAAAATAATATTCTTAATTACATAGTGTTGTTTCCATGTTGATATTCTTTACCATTTTTATACACATTTTTCATGATCATTTATGGTGGGTATTTACTTTGTGTCATGCACCATGTCAGGTGTCTCATGCACATTATTACATTTAATCTCCACAGCTTCCCTCTGACGCAGAGATCGTTGTCATGTCCATTATGATGAGAAAGATGAGGCTTATGGGATCAAGTAACTTGCTCTCTGCGAAGTGTTAGAGCTGGGATTTCAATGCAGGAGTCTGACCAACTTAGTGAGACTCTATTTTATTTAGCTTATTTATTTTAGGCTGGCCTTGCCTTCATGGCTCCACACTGGGGAGCCGGAAATAGTTTCCCCTACTTGGGTGACACTATCCAGGTTAACCTAGGGGCAAGGGACTATGTTAATGCCTCTTGAACAGATGAAAATAGAGATGGTCAGTTCCTTCTTCTGGGTCTGTGTTTCTGTCCATCTGTTTCTGTCTCTTTCTTCCAGCAGGTTCCATTGGCCCCTACCCTAATTCATCTGTGTATTCTCACTCTTCCAGGGCATGCTGTTCCTCCACAGGAGCCCCCTAGGGTCCCACGGCAACCTGAAGCCTTCCAACTGCCTGGTGGACAGTCGGATACAGGTGAAACTGACAGGCTTTGGGCTGTGGGAGTTCAAGTACGGCTGGACATACAGAGCATACAACGAGGAACAGACAGACCACTCGGGTAACCACTGGCAGATCTTGCACCCACTAGCCATCAGCAGAGTGGTAACGGGGCACCTGACCCCACCTCTGTTTCTTGAAGCTCACTCATAGGTACCTGCAGGGGGCCTTCCTCTGGAGCTGACAGCGCGTGGTCGTTCTATTCACCCAAGGAAGCAAAAAACAAAAACAAAAACAAAAACAACAACAAAAACCCCAAAAAAACCCTCCAGAGTGGTGAGTCTGTGGTGTGATGTCTTAGTTAGAAGGTTAGGTCTCATGCTGGCCAGGCTGGGTGGCCCAAAGCAAATCACTGCCCTTCTTCTTAGCCCTCTATATCCCGCTGCATCTTCACTGTGTGTTCTCAGAGCGCACCATCTGCAGGCATGTTAAAGACGATGAGTTCAGTAGTTCTCCATCCTCTCACTGCTCTAGTATCCCTTGAGAAGCTTGACAAAATAGGTAGGTAGCTGGGTCTCACCCCAGGTATCTGAAGATGGAATCTAGGCATCTGTATTGCTTTTGAAAACCCCCCCGGGGCACTGGGTGACTCAGTCAGTTAAAAGTCTGCTTTTGATTTCGGCTCAGGTCATAGTCTCACAGTTCCTGAGTTCGTGCACCACATTGATCCCTGTGCTGATGGTGCAGAGCCTG
The DNA here is from genome assembly GCF_008692635.1 of Crocuta crocuta. Lineage (NCBI taxonomy): Eukaryota > Metazoa > Chordata > Mammalia > Carnivora > Hyaenidae > Crocuta > Crocuta crocuta. The sequence continues at coordinate 8,954,449 of NW_027532585.1, forward strand.
CTTGGGATCCTCTCTCTCCTTCTCTCTCTCTCAAAAATAAATAAATAAACATTCAAAGTAAAATAAAATTAAATGAAAACAAAAACTCTCAAGTGATTCTGATGCACATCTCAGGACAAGACCTTCTGCCTAGAGTCTAACCCTCTTATGCGTAATGAGCAAGCTGAGGCTACGACTCTTCCTACGTGTCCAGAGCTAGTGAGTAGTCTTGAGTCTTACCTCGCACGTATCCCCAGGCCTCTAACAGCAGCTTTGCTGTGTGCATGTGAGGAGTTTCTGAAACACGAGACAGGATGAGGACTTACAGAAAAAGACAAAGGGAGAACTCTACTTCCCCATCCCCCAACATGTTTTCTTTTAATGATTGTAACTTACAATGAAATAAACCCATCAACCTCACAGAAACAAATAAATGTAGTTATATAAAATACTAGGAACATAGAAATCTGTAGACAGAATGCAGATTGCTGCCTGTGAGGGGCTGGGGGTTCAGGAAACAGGGAGAAACTGCTTAATGGCTACAGGAGTTTATTTTGAGGTGCTGGAAATGTTTTGGAGCTAGATAGTGTGGTTGGTTGCACAATATTGCAAAAAAACACTGAATTGTTTGCTTTATAATGGTTCCTTTTATATTCTATGAATTGTACCTCTACACGTCAGTTTTTAAAATGCAGACAATACGGGGACACCAGGGTGGCTCAGTTGGGTAAACATCCCACTTTAGCTCAGGTCATAATCTCACGGTTTGTAAGTTCAAGCCCCGCATCAGGATCTGTGCTAATAGCTCAGAGCCTGGAGCCTGCTTCAGGTCCTGTGTCTCCCCCTCCCCTCTGTTCTTCCCCCCACTCTCTCTGTCTCTCAAAAATGAATAAATGTTAAAAAAATTTAATGTAGACAATCACAGAAAAGGGAAGGAAAATGAAAACTTCTTATAATGCACAATCAGGTGTTAACCACAGTTAATATGTTAGTGCATGTCCTTCCTGATTGTTCTCTCTGCACTCACATACTCACGGACCCCTTTTTGCTCTACAGGTCAGGCACCATTAGGGCAGATTTCTTGGGGGCTGGATACTTTCAATTCCCCTGTGCTTTCCTGAGAAAGGGGGGTGACTTTTCCAGTTCTGCCTGTCACTCTCCCACTCCATGCTTCCCTCATGACACCCGTTGCTTTGCAGAGCTCTACTGGACGGCCCCAGAGCTGCTGCGACTTCCAAAGGCACCCCGGTCAGGCACCCCAAAGGGAGATGTTTACAGCTTTGCCATCCTGATGACGGAGCTGATCCACCACCAGGACCATGGGCCTTTTGATGACATCAACCAGATGCCAGATGGTAAAGCTGAAAGAGTCTTTTTGGCAGGCTTTGGCCATAGGGCCTAGTTTTTATTTCTTAATTTGGGGGAAGGGAGGTGGTGCTAGCTTTTAAGTGATTGTTTTTTATTAAATGTTTATTAATTTATTATTTATTCCATTGTTTTTCCTTCTTAAAGTTTGTGTTCTTTTTTTGAAATTAAAAAAAGTACTTGCAGTTTGCTTATAGAAACAAGGAACTCAGAATTATATACTTTGCTCTATTATAGCAGTCAGAGTGATCCTGTTGGAAAGTGAGTCAGGTCATGTCACTTCTGTTCACAACATCTTCCCTAGCTTCCCATTTGGGGAATGAAAACTAAGCCCTTACGTTGGCCTATAGGACCACTGAAGGCCTCTGACCTGGTCTCTGTGACCTTCTGTATTAGCGTCCTATGGCCGCCATACTAAATTAACTACATACCCGCTGGGTTTAATGAACAGAAATGTATTTTCTTCCAGTTGTGTAAGGCAGAAGTTCAAAATCAAGGTTTAGCCGGGCTGTGCTCCCTCTAGAAGCTTAAGGAAAGGTCAATTCTTTGCCTTGTCCAGCTTTTGGCGGTTGGCTCAGACTCCATGGGCTTGTGGCCACATTGTTCCAATCTCCGCCTTCACTTTGACATTGCCTCCCCCTCTGTATACGTCTCTTCTGTCTGTGTCTTATAAGGACACTTGTCATTGGATTAAGGTCCACCTGGAAATCCGAAATGACCTCCTCAACCCAAGATACTTAATTATATCTGCAAAGACTTTTTTTTCAAATAAGACAAAATTCGCAGGTTTTGGGGATTAGGACATGGACATATCTCTTTGAGAAACAAAGTTCAGCTTAGTATACCTTCCTCATTCCATCCCTTATGGTTTGCTCATTTCAATCATGCTGGCCACCTCCATGTGCCTCCAGCATGCCAGACACATTCCTGCCTCAGACCCTTTGCACACATTGTTCCCTCTGCCTGGATATCTTTAATCTCATATTTATATAAACAAATTTACCTCACTCTTAAGTACTGCAGAATTTTCACTGTAAGGATATGCTGTGTATTATTGATTGATGCACATTTTGGTTGTTTTCCATTTTTTTACTGTTACAGTTGCTGCAGTGAGCAGCCTTGAATCTTTGTGGACATGAAACTGAAGAGATAAATGTATTTTAAGTATACTTAATTTTTTAAAATAAATGCTGCCCAGTTGTCTTTATAGGATATACTCAGGCTCATTTGTTTGCCAAGTTGTCTCTTAACACACATCCCATCATGGAATTAAGGGGAGAAGTTGGGGAGATAAAGCAAAATTTGATCAATATTGATTTTTAAAAAAGTATAGTAGGTGTAACCCTCCGCACTGTTATTTCCCACGTTGGCTGTGCCCTGGAATTACCTGGGGAACTTTAAAAACTGCTGATGCCTGGATCTCAGCCTAGGAGGTGCCGATGTCATTGACCTGGGTGCCCCTGGGCATGAGCATTTGCAGGTGATTCTGATATGCAGCCCATGTTGAGAACCACGGTTTCAGAAAGAGCATAGGGAGGAGAGTGTGTGTCAATTGCTAAGTAAACTCAGCCCATGTTTCTCTCCTGCCTACTCTTTCTAGCCCATTCCCAATGGCCACCCTCAGGTCTCATTGTTAGATCTCCGTGCATTCCCTGGAGACTTTCAAGTCAGGATCCTTTCTGAATGTATGTAGTTACTCTCAAAACGGATTCCAGTTTCTAATTTATGGCCAAGTGAGAAAGAGGGGAGACTAATCCATAAAGGGTCATTCAAATCCAAGCGCGACTGACTTTGGAACCAAGAAGCTACTCAGATGTTCCCAGACTGAGCCCAGGCAGGAGCCCGGCATCACTCGCTAAGCTTAGCTGCCATCCAGTTGCACCAGGTGGAGTGGGGGCGGGGCTGGGAAGACTACAGAGTTGGTGTATTTGCCCCTCATTGAAGCTTTATGGTCACAAACTTCAGGGAAAGCTGGCCATATGGGACTGTGTATACACAGGACTGCAATCAGGAAAAGTACAAGGTGCACCTAATTTATGGTCAAACACACTTCTTCCATTAACATCTCATACTTCCCTACAAACAGTCCTGCTGGTGGGGACTGAATAGATATCGATGCCCTGTGCACACTAGACCAGTGGTTTTCAAATATTAGTTGATGTCAGAATTACCTGTAGTGCTTATTAAAAAAACCAAAATTGCTGGGTCCCTCCCTCAGGGCCTCTGACTCAGTGGGTCTGGGGCAAGGCCTGAGAATTTGCATTTTTATCAAGTTCCCAGATGATGTTGAAGATCCACAGTTTTGAGAAGCCTAGTGCTACCCTAGACCAGCAGCATTAGCATCCCCTGGGGACTTATTAGAAAAGCAAATTTTTGGGCCTGGCTCTAGGCCTTCTGAATTGGAAACTGTGGGGATAGGCCCAGGATCTGTGTTTTAAGAAGTCCCCCACCCCGATTCTGATGCCCACCGAAGAAGAACAATGACAATAGAGTGACTAGTGACAGTCAAAGATTATGGGATGGCACGTGTCATAAACACGTGTTCCGAGGTGCAGGCCCATTATTTAAATTTGAACCCATGGTTCAAAGTTTTATATCATTTTATTGACTCATGGTATTTCTTAGAGCTGAAGATAAGAAAGTAGAAGATGCAGCAATAACAATTCTTCGGTGACTTCTTTTAAAACCATTGTTGTCCTATGTCTCAAATTACATTTCATTTGGGACGTAAAACACAATTACCCATAGTACTTTCTTACATATATTCCTTCAGATTATTTTTAGGCATTAAAAATGTGTGTTTGAACACAAGCACAAAAAAAACAAGATATTTTACATAGTGCTATAACTTACATTTATTATTATTGTTATTATTATTATTAAGCAAGGGCCATACTTCTTCAGATCCCCTTAGTTTTCAACCCAATGTCCTTTTCTGCCCCAGCATCCCATCCAGGACTTCATGCTGCTTTTAGCCATCATGCCTGTCTAAGCTCTTCAAGAATGTTCTTCAAAGTATCCTTAATTCCTATGATATTGTACTTTCAAGGAGTACTGGCCAGGTATTTTGTAGACTGTTTCTCACTTGGGATTTGTCTGATTATTTTTCTTCCTTATGATGAGACTGGACTTAGACATCTTGGAAGGAAGGCTACAGAGGTAAATTGCCATGTTCGCCACGTCATGTCAAGGGTACATATGACCAACACGACTATCTGTTGACTATCATGTTCACCAAGATGCCTGTTGACATTGACCTGGCTGAGGTTTGTCAGGTTTCTCCACCATAAAGTCAACCATTCGTTCCCCTCTTCGTATACTGTTCTTGTAGGAAAGAAATCACAATGTGAAGCCCACACTTAAGGAGTGGGGTGTTGCACTCTACTACCCTGAATGGAGAATATCTACATAAACTATTTGGGATTTTCTCCACAGGAGGTTTGTCTCTTCTTTCCCATTTGTGCATTTATTCAATTATTGCTACTATATTGTATTTTAACTATATGACGTCACTTGCTGACTTAGGCACTTCGGAAATTACTATGCATCTGTATATTATATGTGTACATTTATATATTATATATTACACTATATCTTTATTTTATCCTCTGAATCCTAATGTAATACTACTTTATTTATTTTATTGTTCCAGTTATTTTAAATCTGACCATTCCATTTCAGTTGGCTTCTGTGTACCTTTGATATAAACCCATTGCTGTGTTTTGATTTGTTTTTAGCAGCTCCTTGCTTCCTGGTGGCATGAGAGGTTTCAGTCTCCTTTTGTATTTCCCTGCCTCAGCCATGTCTTCAGGGACACTGGCTCTTTTTTATTGGAGGACAATATTAAAAACCCCAACCTGGACGCTGGCTGTGCTCATCGCTACTGGGGTGTTGTTACCTCTAGCGCCTCTCAGTGGACAGAGCAAGGAAAAGCATGTGCACACTAACCTCAGTGTATACACATTCCCATATCTGCATCTACCTATCTGTCTCTATACTAAGCTAAGCATGAGTTCATGACATCTCTGACACTCTCACCACCACACACTTCCATCTCTATCCATAACCTCCCTTTCCAACCGTGAGATCCTGGCTCCCACCATCTGCTGTTCATTTATTTATTTCTCCAATCCCAGTGTATCGTATGGTACATTTTTATTCTGTCCCCAATCTTGCTGACTAGAATATAGTGAATGTGAATGGGTCCTTTTGTTTAGTCTTAATGGTCTCGAGTCATTTCCGAAGTGCCTAAGTCAGCAGGTGATGTCATATACTTATAATACGCCCCTTCAGCAAGATGATTTCATACAGTTATAATACAGTTAGGTTCTTTTGTCACAGTTTGCCTCTATCTTGGGGGTGTCCAACCCCCCAACTGATACTGTTAAAAATTTGTGTTCTTTGGGGTTTATTCTCTGTGCAGTAAAGTTCTGTGGGTTTTGGCAAATACAGTGTCATGTACCCTATAGAATAGTCTCATCACCTTAAAAAAAAGGTGACTTACCTGTTCAGCACCTTCTCCTCCCCCAACTCCTGATAGTATTTCACCTGTTTTCTGTCTCTATAATTTTGCTTTTTCTAGAATGTCATATAAACAGAATCATACAGTGTGTAGCCTTCTCAGACTACCTTTTTATACTTAGTAATATGCCCTTAGGATTCATCCATGTTGTTGCACCCACAGTATTTTTACACCAAAACATGTATACATTGTTCTCAAATTATTATTTCCTCTGCAAAACCTGGTTTAGCAGAATGTTTAATAAGTGTCAGTAGAAGCCAAGCAGGCGTGAAAGAAAATGGGTTTGCAAAGTCGGACACAGAGGTAGCACATGGTGGTGACATTTATTATTTGTAAAAATAGCTTTTATGTGACATTTTATATGGAATGCAAATCGTAAAATGTGTACTTTGGGAATTTCCCACCCCTGATGCTTATACACTCCTGAAGTCACATAAAGATATGCTTTACTTCAAGAAAAGTTCTATTGGAAGAAAAACAACTTAATCTAAAAACAGATTCATTAGAAGGTTCTGATATATTATATAGTAGGACTCTTCATTTTTCCACGAGGATCCTGAATATTTCTCATAAAATGTTCAGGTTTCTTTGAAATTCCAATGTGTTCAATTTACTTAAAAGTTCAATTTACAGATTTAAGAGCGCCTATGTTTAAAATGAAGTGTACTTGATGGCCCAACGCTGAGACATTTGGCTATTTAAACCCCAAATGAATTTCAGAAATCATCAGCCGAATCAAAGACCCCATGGCCTCAGTTCCACTCCGACCTTCCTTGTCAGAGGAGAAGGGCAATGAAAAGATCGTGGCCATGGTGAGGGCATGTTGGGATGAATCTCCAGAGAAAAGGCCCACTTTCTCTTCCATCAAGAAAATTTTACGAGAATCCAGTTCCAAAGGGTGAGTTAGATGTGCAACATTTTTTTCTACTCATTGAACAATTAGAATTTTTTTAAATAAAATAGTTTTAATGTTTATTTTATTTATTTTGAGAGAGAGAGCACAAGCAAAGGAGGAGTAGAGAGAGAGGGAGAGAGAGATAATCCCACGCAGGCTCTGCATTGTCAGCGCCGAGCCGGAGGGGAGCTCAATCTCATGAACAGTGAGGTGGTGACCTTAACAGAAATCAAGAGTTGGATGCTTAACAGACTGAGCCACCCAGGCACCCCTAACCATTAGAATTTTAAAACTACATGGCTGTGACTGGTTTTGTGTGGCTCACCCCATTCATTCATTCCTCCACTCATTCATTTATTTACCCATTCATTAATTTGTTCACCATATACCCACTCGATGCCTGTCACATGCAAAGTAGTAGAGTGATAATTTCTCCCTTCATTCATAAATGATACAGAAATGTATCAGACATCAGCACATCTGCTGTCCTCTGTCCATTCCAGATGTCACTAATCCATCAAAGCTCTCTCTCCCAGGGAATTTTGACATGACCTCAGAATGTTTCCCAAACCAGCATTCCAAAGGTCATGACTCATCAGTTGGGGTTGGACTACGAGATAAAAACCTATTCGCCAACCTTAGGATAAGTCATTAGCTTGAATTATTCATGCCTCTCAAACAATCTCCTCAACAGTAGCTTGTTTCACATTAGGATCATTGTGTCATCTTTTGGCACATTGAACATATGCAGACACAGCCATGTTAGAAGTCGCTTGAGTTGATAGAAGGACCCTGGGCTGGGATTCTGGCATCAACTCCTAACTTAGCCGTTCTGCTATGCATTCTGAACACAACAGCCCTGTATTCTGCATTTTCCACATCAAAATGGTTTTAAATGGGATGTCTTGGGTCAATTGTGACTTTTACTTTAAAAATCTGGTCCCCAATGTTAAAGCAAGTCTATGTCCTATGTGAGCCTCAGTTTCCTCATCTGAAAGATGGGGAATTTAAGTGACTTTTTCTGAAGATCCTTCTAAAACAGTTACAGGTTCTGGAAGTGCCCCCTTACATCTGTCATCTGAAAAGAAAACAGCTGGTGTTATTCAGGGGAGGGGGGAAAGCGACCCATTCTGAAATCTACATTTTTGACTGACCATGGTGATAGTATGGTGCATATTGGGAAATGCGGGAAGGCCAGTGAAGGCCATCGTTTGCTGAGTGCCTGCTGAGTGCCAGACACAGCTTTAGGTACTGTGTAGCCACTATCTCCCTGAATCCTCAGAACAGCCCTATGAGGTATGTATTATTACCCTCATTTTCCAGATGAAGAAACTGAAGCCCAGAGAAATGAAGGGTGCAGATAAAGATCACAGAGCTGGTAAAGGGCAATCTCTGTCCTGCCCCATGGTTTCACTGTCATTGTTATTTCACTGCTGTCCATTGGCTGCCCTCAAGTAGGAAACCTTAAGGATGATACATACTTTCGTGGAATGTATAGCTGGAAGTTGTGCTTCTGTGACTCTGATGTACTCGGAAAAAGATATTCATTTTGGGGTTCTTTTAAAGCCATGTGAACATCCTAGACAGTATGGTGAACAAGCTGGAGCTGTATGCCAATCACCTGGAGGATGTGGTGGAAGAGAGGACCAAGCAGCTGATGGCAGAGAAGAGGAAGGTGGATAGGCTTCTGTCCACAATGCTGCCAAGGTATTCCAAAGCACTGGTGGCCTTGACAGAGGACCCAGGAAACAATAATATCACTAAGAGGCCCCATGTACAGAATATTTTTTTGTTCTTCTCCTAAGAGGAAATCAGGTTCTTCTAAATGGGTCAAGCATCTTGCGGGCAATTTGGTACACCCTGTAAAAGGAGATAGAGGCAAGGGCTCTTAAATTCATAGGAGTAGAGAATGTCTCTTACAGGGAAGATGGTGGATGCAGCAACGGGAGACAGACCACTAGATGGCGCTCTAGTTTCATGAGTCTGGTTAATTGCTAGTTTCTCAGTACTTCAGATTGCGCTCCAAAGACTTTGCACAATACATTATGCATCCATGACTTCAGATTCAAAACCTGCTTCATTTTTTCTTTGGCTCTAACCGCACTTGTACACTGTCTAAGCTCTTGGCAGAAGCATCTGCTATTAAAATTCCTGCACCCTTCTTGCGTGTCTTGACAAAGAGGTGGAGTTGGGGATTGGAAGGTGTTAATGTGAGATTGGATGATTGAAGCAAAACTACTGACTTGTGGATTGGTGGATGCTTACTTTTGCTTCCACATCTGCAGACTGAATCTTTACAGTCAAACTCTATAACCAATAGAGAAAAATGAGATGCCCTCAGGGAGAAAAATCCTTATTGCCAAGGCATTTCTGTGACCTGCTCCCCACCTCGTTTATGCCCACCAATTAAAATCTCTTTAGAGAAAATGCAAGTAAAGAAATGGGCGTCAAAAGAATCCCTTTAGATGATGGGTTTTGTTGACCGAAAAGCTAATCCACTGAAGCAAAAGGACCCCCTATCAGAAAGGCTTTGCAGGGGTTTGTAGGAGGCAAGATGAGTAAGAATCCGTTCAAACCCAATCTCTATTCTCGGTTTCAGCTTCATTGGAGAACAGCTCATAGCTGGAAAGTCCGTGGAACCAGAACATTTTGAGTCTGTGACAATCTTTTTCTCCGACATTGTTGGATTCACTAAACTGTGTTCTCTCAGCTCCCCCTTGCAAGTTGTAAAGCTGCTGAATGACCTGTACAGCATATTTGACCACATCATTAAAACATATGATGTGTATAAGGTGAGACACCTGGCCCCGGGGCTGTGAGGGAACATGCTCCTTGTCCACCGACTCTAGGGCGTGAGTGAGGATGGACCCAGCCCTAGATGTGAGCCAGGAGGAAGGCGCTACTTCAGGCTGAAGATCCATCTCAATTCACGGCAGAAACTCAATATTTTATTCCTGTTTGTTTTCTTGGAAAAGGGCTTGATTAATCACAGATGAATGTGCTTGTCAATAATCACCAGTTACTCCTTGTTTCTTTCCATTATTTTCTCTGGCTGTTAACACATTTGTAAAGAGGCTCTGACCTTCTACTGGCTAATTTTTCCAGTTCCCTCCAGAATATATTTCCTTCAGATTCAGAGAAGCTCATATTTACTCCCCTCTGAAGGTAGATTTTGGACCTTGTGTGAGTCTCACTGCTGTTACCGTGACCCTTAGCAATCCAGGTGAAGACAGTTTACCTAAGTTTAGGTGATCAGAATTGTGGCTGAAATGAGAACATCTGTCTAGTGCTGCTTGGGGGTATGTATGAATACGGTCACCCAGAGTAAAAAATGATTTTTCAGGGAAGGATAACAACAACAAATAATTTAGCTTTATTTAAGTGGTGATGATGATGATTGCTTTAGGTGCTTTCTTAGTTTTCTGATGGGGCCACATCCTGACTGAGGTTTGCCCAAGCTCACATATGCCTGGGACAGCCACAGGTACACCAGCTCTGACTGTGATTGCAGGGCTCTGTCTATGGCCCAGGGGCTGGGGAGATTTGGGGGACAGCATGGTCATGTCCCCCAGTGACATTTCCTTAATGGTTATCTCCTAATGTTCCCCACTGAGATTGCCTCTGTTTAAGGGGGAAAGAAAAGATGATGTGGATAATCTCAAAGAGATCACTCATACCTCAAAACAAAAGCTGCTCTGCTTAGAAGGGCTTTCTCTGGGACTTCCTTGTAACATTATTTTCTCAGTTATGTTTTGCATGAGCTAATACTAAATCAGTTTCAATGTCTAAAGAATGTACCCATGGTGGGGAGAGGTAGCCTAGAAGCAATCAGACTTGTGTACGGGTTGATTTTGTGTAAGTCTGGGATGACAAGTAGACAGAGGTGTTTTTACTCCCTAGCTAATGCCTGAAATTCCACCTTTATCACATCATCTTTGGATTCTGTTAAGATGCAAATGTATCTGGAAAGGGCTGCATCTTTTTTTTTTTAATTTTTAAAAATGTGGCTTTTTAAAAAATGTATTTTTTTTTAAATTTTTTTTTAATGTTTTATTTCTAGGAGAGAGAGAGAGAGAGACAGCGTGAGCAGGGGAGGGTCAGAGAGAGAGGGAGTCACAGATTGAAACAGGCTCCAGGCTCTGAGCTGGCAGTCAGCACAGAGCCTGACGCGGGGCTCGAACCCACGAACCGCGAGATCAGGACCTAAGCGAAAGTCGGACGCTTAACCGACTAAGCCACCCAGGCGCCCCGTCTTAAAAAATGTATTTTTGATAGAGAGAGAGAGACAGAGTGTGACCGGGGGAGGGGCAGAGAGAGGCAGAAACACAGAATCTGAAGCTGGCTCCAGGCTCTGAGCTGTCAGCACAGAGCCCAGCACAGGGCTTGAACTTGTGAACTACAAGATCATGACCTGAGCTGAAGTCGGCCACTTAACTGACTGAGCCACCCAGGCGCCCCAATGGAAAGGGCTGGATCTTTAAAGTTGACACTGGTCATTGGCTCTCTAATGAGAAAAGGGATCTGAAAGCTAATTTCATTAGGATTTATTAGGGGAGAGAAGAGGACAGATCAGGCAGATACATGCACTTGTACTTATGCACAAGGGTATATATTGTGTATAATGTATACATATGTATAAACGTATCGAAGAGCCATTGTATGGGGTGAAGACATTTCAGGGTGGGTAAGATGAATTCCACTTGATGGATGCATGTGATCCTTCAAGATTTACCCCATTCCTACACTGCTGCCTGTTTAAACCGGTTTTGAACATGAGTTGAGGAAATATGGTCACCACCACTGTCAGATTTCAGAGGAGAAAGCAGTGACTGTGTGTAGGAGGGCTCAGGGAAGGAAGGCTTCATGGAAGAACAAGTCCAAAGAGCAGAAACATTAGGAAATGCTGGACTGTGGGTGGAGCGAGGGTCAGGGAGTATGACTCTCCAAAGTGTGGGGCATTGGAGCAGGGCTCAGTAATGAGGGGCCTTGGTCTCTGACCCCACCCCTACTCCAGCCTTTTTCATGGAGAACACAATGCCATTCTGTTACTTTATTTTCAGGTTGAAACCATTGGGGATGCATACATGGTGGCTAGTGGACTTCCCATCCGCAATGGGATCCAGCACGTGGATGAGATTGCCACGATGTCCTTACATTTCCTCAGTGCCACTGTCCACTTCCAGATTGGGCACATGCCCGAGGAGAAGCTCAGGATCAGGATTGGCATCCACACAGGTAGACAGCACTGATGGCAGGTGGTCTTATGGTCCAGGTACGGCAGCAGGTGGTTCTGGGTTGAAGTCCTAGGTCTGGGGCTTTTAGGACCCTGAAATTGAATGGTAATATCTTCAAGGGAAACAAAAGGGTGCATTGTCTCTGCACACATCTTTCCAGTTAGCCAGATTACTGGGTAACAGCAAAGACACCCAGAGACTCAAGGTGTTGAACCAAAAGTTAGGAAGAGACCAAAAAGCAGGACAGTTAACCAGGCTACTTTTCCCCCATCCCTCTGCATCAAATGCCCTTTGATCTGGTCTGGTTTTTGTCAAATTTGTGGGCAGGTGACCTGTGCAAAAGTGACCAGCGCTTGGTTTAATGGTCTTCTGTTCTTAATTTATTAATTACTAATATGATAGTATTATATTAATTTTCTTTATTAAGTTCTTAATCATTTTTGATGTTTTTTTTTCTAGGAGAGAGAGAGAGAGAGAGAGAGAGACAGTGAGAGCAGGGGAGGGGCAGAGAGAGAGGGAGTCACAGACTGAAACAGGCTCCAGGCTCTGAGCTGGCTGTCAGCACAGAGCCCGACGCGGGGCTCGAACCCACGAACCGCAAGATCATGACCTAAGCGAAAGTCGGACGCTTAACCGACTAAGCCACCCAGGCGCCCCAGTTCTTAATCATTTTTGAATGAGGGGGTCCCTTATTTTTATTTTAGACGGAGCCCTGCAAACTATGTAGCTAGATCTGCTCCTACCTGTCCTTCAAGGCTTAACTAAAATCAAACCTGATCCCTAATCAGCATTCATGCACCAGTTGCTTTGTTTCCATCTCCAGTGCATGAATAACACTGTCATTAGTTCTGTCTTGGCTTGGTTGTTATAACAAAGCGCCACAGTCTGGTGGCTTAAACAACAGACATTTCTTTTCTCCCAGTTCTGGAGGCTGGGAAGTCCAAGATCAGGGTTCCAGCATGGTCAGGGTCTGGTGAGAATCCCCTTCCTATCTTGCCAAAGCTGTCTCCAGATTCATATAGTGGAGAAAGAGAGAGAGAGCCCTGCGGTCTCCTTCTCTTCTCATAAGGGCACTGATCCCATTGTGAGGGCCCTACCCTATAACCTCCTCTAAACCTAATTATCTCCCAAAGGCCCTACCTCCTAATGCCATCATTTTGAGGAGTAGGGCTTCAATACGTGAATGAGGGAGGAGATCATGAACATTCAGCTCGTCATAATTGATTGTGTTCTTTTCCATCAGAAGTCTGTGGGTTCTGCAGGTTACCTCTTTGCAGACCCTAAGATCTATTGCCAAGCTTTGCCTAGGCACTTAAGTATTTGTTGAATTGCCTTTGTTGACTTAATGTGCATCATGGAGTCCAGCCCTTGGGAAATGCAGATTGGCTACACCCTGCTGTTCTTCTCTTTGTAGGTCCTGTGGTGGCTGGTGTGGTGGGAATCACCATGCCCAGGTACTGTCTGTTTGGAGACACTGTGAACATGGCATCCAGAATGGAAAGCAACAGTTTGCGTGGGTACCATTTGCAGCACTTTACAAACACACTACCACTCTCCCTCTAGTCCCCTATCTTTAAGCAGAGGGTATTTTTGGAAGGCCCATTTTCATTTTGTCTACTATTTTCCATTTGGAGGATAAGATCATTATCCACTTCCGACAACATCGATCACAAACTTCGTAGACATGGCTTTGCACCATGCTTTCTATGAGAACACACATGACTACTTCCTTCCTAGATTTTTAGTTCTAAATAGTCAGGTACACATATAATGAGATCATTTAAAGGAAGAGCAGACGTCGGCAAGCTTTTCCTGTACAGGGCCAGACAGTAAATATTTTAGGCTTTATGGGCCATAGTCTCTGTTACTTAGCTACTGTTAATAGTATGAAAGCAGCCATTTATGACATATGAATGATGGGTAGGGCCATATTCCAATAAAACTTTATTTACAAACACAAGTGGAGGGCTGGATTTGGCTGGAGGGTGGTAATTTGCCCATCCCTGATGCAGAGTATAGTTTGGGTGATGCAGAATTAACCTATGGCTAGGAATTCCAGGGGATATCATATTCTTTTGCTATTCTCAGCTATTTATGAACTGAGACGTTTATCAGCTCGAAAAACATTACTGACGGATTTGTTTCAAAACGTTTGAAAATTGTAAGGTTAACATTCTTTTGAATGTTTGTATATAAAAATATACAAAAATATTTTATCTTCTGATTACTTCATTGTTTAGTTGGCTAATCAGTCAAGTCTCAAACACTGATTTAAACCTCTCCTTGAACTGGTAAGTCAAGATTTTGAAAGTAAAATTTGAAAGTGGGACCTCCAAATGTAGGCTCCAAGCCTGATTCTAGTTTCAGTGCTGGTTGTGAACAATGTTTTCAGTGATGTATCCCAGCTCTGGTACCATCCAGCAGAGACCCAGCGGACCTCCCTCCATGGGGACTACCAGCTTGCATAGAGTCAGTTCTGCCTACTGTTTCTAAACTGGACATGTTAAAGTCTGAGCAACACTAACAATGTCTGAACAATGTCTGGATGTTTGAGGGTATCCCACCCTGAGTCCCAGACTTCAGAGAGGTTGTGATTTGCTTTCATAAGAGGTGCTAGCAGCCTAAGAATGTGAGCAATGTAGCATTCCCTCTCCACGGCAGCCCCTGTCCACTGACCCCCAGATGGAAGTCACAACCAAGGTAATAACTAGGAAATAACTGGTTCATGGCAGCTCTCCGGATTCATGTCTCTCAGAGCACTGCAGCCAGCCTGCTGGCATTGGGAGGATATGATTTGCAAAAGAGAGGCACCATTCCAGTCAAGGTAAGACCAACTTGGTGCACTCACTCTGCCTGCCCCATTTGTGTCTCTGATGTAGATGTTGAGAAGATTGATGGGATGAGTGTATCTCTGCGCTGTGATGTGTGGAGAGCACCAAGGTCCATGTGGAGGCTTTTGTGACTGCCAGGTCTTCTTCCCTCAGAGAAGACTACATGGTTCCCTCAAATGGTCAAACATGGAATCTATGATGGAAAACACCTTAGCTCCCACCTAGACCAACCCCTCGGGGGAGGTCTCCTTTCTCTTGGCCAAAAATTATCTCCTGGCTTCTGCTGGAATACACCAATATATTCTTTCACAAAGCAACAGCAAGTGTGAGCTTAGGAATTATCATGCCCACATTTCCTCCTATGTCCCTTCTGATTCTAAAGTGCCCAGGTTGAGGAGACAGAGGCCCATTGGTTCGGGGGGGCACTAGAATCTCCTCTCAATTTATTTAAATATCTTTTCCCTTCCCCTCTGCCTTCTCCTCTGTCCAGCCTGTCTGAAACACACCATGGTAACATTCTCACCTTCCCCTGTAACATCAACCTTTGGTGGGGTGGGAAATGTATGCTCCTCTTGAGATGTTCTCAAGAACATCTTGGAGATGTTCATGGAGGAAGTGGTGGGTGGTTACTATGATGTTAGGTGCTTGGGTGGGTGTGGGGGGTTCATGGAAAGAAGTGAAAGGGAAGGCGATGCCATCAACTCTCCAGTTTGCTGAGCCTAGACCTTGCATGCTGTATTTGGTCAATAGACTTCAGGTAAGAGGAAGATTTTTCTAGAAGGCAGCAGTATAGACCTTACTTTGAATTGTGTCTTACTACTCACTGGCTGTCTGATTTGTGGGCTTGATTTTATCGCCAGTAAAATGGGAATGGTGACAAAATGGCCCTCAAAGGGTAGATGCAGGGGTTAAATGTGGACATGTATATGAGGTGCTTCACCTGGTGCTCTACTGATCATAAGAGCTCAATAGATTTTGTTATTTTTATTATTGTTTTTTAATTTTTAATTTTTTATATTTTATCATTATTTTTAAATATTTCCTCTGCAGTACATTCAGCCTCAACTAGCCCTCACCTCTTAGGGCATTGCTGACTATCCATTTAGGTTTATCAGCAAAGCCCAAGGAAATCAAGGTTTCATCTGTAACGAAGCCTTTCCTTCACTGAGGCAGCTCCTGCCTGCTTGCAGTTTTGGCTAAGAAACAACGTTTTCAGTAAACCAGCAAGGGGCACTGAGTTGTCTGCCCAGAGGCCAACACTTCACAGGCAGCCTTTCCTCCTCTGTGACTCACCAGCACTCTCTTCTGCCTCCCACAGGGCAAAGGAGAACAAACAACTTTCTGGCTGAAAGGCAAAGAAGGCTTTACTATTCCACTCCCCCAATTTACTGAAGAAGAAGCTAAAGTCCCAGAGATCTTCTGAGGTATTTTCTTTAAAGATGTTCATGGGGGCCCATGAAAGTCTGAAGACCACTCTGTCGGATGCATTAACTATCCCATTCAGGAGGTGTACATCTGGGGTATTGAGCTAATCTACCAGTAGGTGGAGCCATCTAGCTGGCCTCCCCAGCCTGCCCCAGAGTTCTGTGGCCTAGACCAAATGTGGAGTTAGTTGGAAGAGCTGAATATACTGAACTCATTTCCTGGTGGACCAGGGCTGGGCTGTTGCTCCCAGACCTGCCAGTGAACTTGTTCCGGCTGCCAGATATTTCCGGCCTATTAGCTTGTGAATTTGCAGTGAACCCAATTTCATTCTGAGAGAGGAAAGCGCAGAACAAAACCTGAGGCTGCTGGCCCCACCCTGCACTGCCTTTCTTTGCAAGGGGCTGCTCTCTAACCCTTAGTTATCAGAAGGCATCTCAGGGATGTTTTAGAGGGATAAAGCTCTGTCTAAGGTGTGAACGATCACTGAACAGGATCAGGCCATTTCTGGGCACACCAGATCCTGGCAGTCAGTCCCTGGAAGGCCTGGTCCTGAGCTCAGATTTTCTGTGAGCGCTGCAGCTTCCAAATGGAAATGTCCCATCTCAATTTATTGCTTAATTTCTTTGCTATCCAAAGCAAAGGAGCAAAGACAGGCTTTGCTTTCCATCAAGGCTTGAATTTTAAATGGAATTTTTCATTCACTAATGAATCGCTTTTTTTTTTTTCAATCTCTGATAGACCAGGATGAACCCATCCATTCTGCTATAAATATTTTCCCCTTTACATAAAGAATAGGATTCCATCATGCCTGTCAAGTGGTTTCTTGTAGTAGACTTACTGTACCACTAATGAATTTACAGTCCTTTTTTTTGTTTTAATCCCTTGCAACTCCTCACATCCAGATTATCTCCCTTGTGGTTGCTCTTGAATGTGGCAGATGATATATTGAGTTTGAGACCTTTTCCTGGTGAATCTCCCTTGACTGGGAATTTCAGTCTCACTGTAAGACTCAGTGAGTTGAGAGCCTTTAATAACAAATTTTACAAAAAGTTTGGCAGAATTCTTGCCTTTTTTAAGGAAGAGGGACACTAAATAGGGGCCAAAGGAAGTGCCTTACTAACAGTCCCATCTCCATGGAACTACTCTGTGTTTCCATTGGCAGGACTTTTCTTTTGCCCAAGATAGGCAACTGAGCTCTAGGACCTTCACGGTCTCCATTTTCTCTAACATGGTTCCATTTTTATTGTGGTGGGCTCTCATCCTCTCCATAGGCCTTTATAATCAAGGATCGAAAGCGTTAGTCAAAAGATAGCATTTATATGAAAGGGACAGGGGAGCTTCCCCTGCTATCTCAGCATAGGGACAACGGCCAACATTTGTCTTCTCATCCTTCAGAACTTCTTCCCTTATTTGAGTCCAGAGCTTCTGGATTCCAAACACTTTGTTCTACCATGGAAGGAAACAGAACAACCTCTGCTATGAGGTCTCTTAGAGAGATAGGCCGTTCTCCATCCATCCATCCATCCATCCATCCATCCATCCATCCATCCATATGACATTTCATTAATTCAAAGAGCATTTATTTAGCACTTGCTCTTTGCCAGGTACTGCATGGTGGTGGGTGTGAGGTCAGGGGGAGATGAGGATATAACACTTTCCTTGATCTTTAGCTCTCATTTAGTTGAAGGGAAGTGGCACAACTATTAGTACTGCTACATTAAGGGCCAATAGAGGTATATACCAAACTAGAAGGAACAAAGCAGTCCATTGTTGTTGCATTTAAAAAGCATTAGAAAATGACACACAGATGCAGGGGTGGGGTGGGACATAGTGATTGTCTAATATTATCCCAGCTCTGTACTTGTATATAGTGCCTGTGTTTGTTGCCTTTCAGCTCTAGCCCAAGTACTTATACAAGTAATGTTTATATAATAAAGACTTTACTACTTCTGCCTTTTTCGTTGAACATTATAAACATTTGGCATCTATGCTCATACAAACATAATAAATACATGTATCTACATATGTGCATGTGCATACATTCACATATGCACACACATGTACATATATACACGCAGAAACGTTTATCTAAATCTATATCTATTGATTAATAGGTAGAGATTCATGTATGTATACTCAGTATATATGTGTATATATATGCATGTCTGTCTAGTTTTTCTTTATATTACTAAGTTCTGAGAGAGAGAGAGTCTTTAAGGATCAGAAGGGAATTTGATGAGATTAATTTTCTAAAATCTACATCCAACGTTTTTTCTATGTCAATCAAGGATTCCTAAGGGAACACATACTCTTTCCTTATTCTATAACTATATCTTATGTCTAGCACTCACATGAATTTATAACAGATTGGATTTATAACAGAATTTCTCTTAATTCCTTGATAGAGAAGTCAGAAGACATGAAAGGACTTTAGATAACCTGAGATTGAAGCATTTTTGATTTTTGGTGACTGACGTTAGGGCATTAGAGATAAGGAGAGCATAAGGCTTTGCTTCCTTGCATCAGAAACTGAATGCGGGAAATCTTGGAAAATACACATAGGGTAGAATGATGGAAAGTCTGTGGTATGTATGTGAGTCCAATAAGTTCTAGTTGTAGAAACCTCTGGAAGGGTTGAGGAATTGGCTATCAATGTGATATATTAACACAGTAAGCTGTAGCCAGAGGTTAATTATTTTAAGGCATTTTATTTATTCCATAGCACCAGGTAGAGATACAAGATCATTAAACAATATGATAAAATATTGATAAACAATATGATAAAATAAGGTAAAACTAATACAGCATTGTTTTACTCTGACAGCCAAAGATTTATGATAATGTCTCTATGCTATTTAAGAGTTTTTTACTAAAACCAATAAAACATGTCTTTTGTCCTTCCTGACTATAAAAATTCTGAGTTCATAGGAAGAAAAGATCCCAAACTAGTTGGAACTCCAGCTTTGAGACCAGTTTAAGCTACCTTGAGTCGTTTGAATCTAGTCTGTTGCTAAATAAACACGTACTGCATATGATCCAAATGTGGGAACTAGCTGGATGTCTGAGTTTCTTAACACAGTTGTAAAAGACCCAACAAACTACGGATCTCAAAACTTCTCAAATACATTAAACATGGAGATACAAACTAGTGTGTTTTCAAATTCTAAGGCCACTAATTAAGTCTGTACAAGACTAAGCAAAAAAAAGTAGAGCTCTGGCTTTTTCTGTCACATTCTAGCTTCTAAGGATCTGCCAGTTGTCTATGAGGATTGGTTCATTTACACTTTTTATTCGGTTGGCAATGTGGATCATTAAAATCAACATCTTCTGGATCTTTGGGGTGGCAGTATTTTTTTTTAATGTTTTTATTTATTTCTAGGAGAGAGAGAGAGAGAGACAGCGTGAGCAGGGGAGGGTCAGAGAGAGAGGGAGATACAGACTGAAACAGGCTCCAGGCTCTGAGCTGGCAGTCAGCACAGAGCCCGACGCGGGGCTCGAACCCACGAACCGCGAGATCATGACCTAAGCGTAAGTCGGACGCTTAACCGACTAAGCCACCCAGGCGCCCCGGGGTGGCAGTATTATTAGGGTGTGGCACCAAGTGACTTCACTGGCCATTTTTGCATTTGTGTTTCTGATTTTTTTTTTTTTTTGGTAGGTTCCATTCTGATGATCAGAAGTTAATGAGACAAAAACAGATACCTGCTTCACTGTGAAAGTAAAGGCTAAATGAAGTCAGACCATTTGGTACCTGTGGTTTCTTAGATCAAATAGAAAGCCAACAGGGAGAGCATTGAGCATCTCAAGGTATACAGTAGGATTGGGTTGCTAAACTCCAGAGAACTTGCCACAAATGTCACTCCAGTGTGGCCAGCAGCAGGTTACATTTAGGCAATGACACAGTATGATGTTAAATTTATGTTAATGTGAGTTTTATTCTTTTTGTGGCTTTATTCCTATTTCATCTGTAATTTTCTTTTGATTTTAGAAATCAATCCAATATAAAAATGAGTTAGTTAACACCTCCCTAACATTTATACATATTGAAGAAACACCGTAATAAAAACAAATCAGGTTAGCCCCAGGGGCCTCTCAAGAATTATTTTCTTTTATAATACTCAGGTTTAAGCAAAACTATTACAGTCCACTCTCATTCCCACATATCATCATTTGAAAGACACCCCTGCCTGGTGGCTCAGCCCTGGTTCTTAAATAAGCATTGAGCAGCGTCAGTGACAAAGGCCCCCTCTTGGCAAAATTGGCTATTCCTGTGCATTCTGTACTCAGCACTGACTTGGTGGTTATGCCCTACATTCTCATCAAAATGTTCGGCTGCATTTGGTTGGGTGTGCTAGGCTTTCAAAATTAGAATAGCTTTCAAAGGAGTCTGCTGCAGCCCTGACTTGAGCATGAAGAAAGGAGACTCCTCTGCCAGCTGCGGAAGAGAGACTGCAGGATCTCAGGACCACAGGAAGTCACAGAGGAAATAGGGCACCAAAGGCACCGAAATTCACAAAATTCACCGAAATTCACAAAAATCATTGGAACACGTTAATTGGCAAAGCGCTATTCTCTGCTCCTCAACAGTATGTTCTTCTGTTTGTTCTTGTTGGCAGCACAATAAATGGGAATTTGTCATCGACACAGGAGATGATGTATGGTGGAGGAGATGCCACTGCCTGCCTGGCGATCTCCTACAACACGGCACAAATCCCCAACATCACGATGAGGTGATAGAGGACATCTGTGAACCACATAGGAAAGCAGACACAAACAGTTTACATGGAGTGGGGACAGTGCGACAAAGAGTTAACTCAACAAAAGAGTCTATTCGGGGGCATTGAGTAGGTTTACATAGAACTCTGCACATTTTGTACAAAATCAGCTTCATTTATCTTTTGGGGTTTCCGGAGCTTGGTTTTGTCGGTGCAAGGAGCCCAGCAGATTAACCTGGGTAATGGACCTCCCACCGATGGGAATCTGAACATGGATAACACGGTGATAGCACATTTCACCATAGGACTTTCACTGTAGAACTTCCTTAAAAATGAGGATCTGGAATTAGAGTCTTAAAAAGTTGGTTTACATGATCTCCTGTAATTGTGAGAGCAAAGTCTAGATCTGTGAGTTTATTAATAAACAGAATCGTCTTACCCCATCTCCTCACATAGTTGTTCTTCTCATCATTCGGGTGAGATCTTGGGGCTTAGCTGAAATGTTTCTTCTTCTGAGAGGCTTCCCTGGCTGCTATCTAAATCATTCCTCTAACCCCCACCCCAACGCGTCACACTAGTGGGAAGGGCAGGGGCTTTGCCTAGCTCTTCCTGCGGGTGCTCCACTGCCTGGGAGAATAATTACGACTGATCTTTACTGGAGGTTTGCCGTATGCTGGGCACTGTCTGGTGCCTTTAGTTGTAACATTTAATCCACACAGCACCTGTGTGTGATAGGAGCAATTATTAGCCCAACTGCATAGGGAAACCGGGGAGTGGAAGGATGACTTCATTGCCCAAGGTCACTCGGTTAATGAGGGGCAGCGTCACAGCAAGGACTCAGAAATATTTGTTGAAAAAAATAGATCATTGAAAATCACATTCTCTAAATGCAGGAACCCAAGCAAAGCCCCTGGTGATGCTTTGCTGAGAAGTGGGATCCGATTCTGCTTCATCCAATTTTCCCCAGCCCCCTGCTTCCTGCAGAGCTCTGGGGCCACCTGGAGAGACAGCCCTCTACCGCCACCCACTCCGTCCCATTCAGGTGTGTTTTAAAAAGCAATTTTCAAGTCCTAAAGGTTTTGCTGGGGCCAAAGGGAAGCTTCTGTTAAAACACACGTCTACGTTTTAAAGGCATTGCCCCATGACATTTCCCAGAGGTGCCTCTTTTCCTTACCTGAGAAGCTATAGAGACTGGGGAATCCCCTGCCTGTAATGAGTAAAGAGAGAGAGAATGCTGAAGGTTTAAGAAAAGATCATGGAAGGAGCCTCAGAGCTATGCTTCTAAAGTACAAACCTGACCATATCTTCCCCTGATTAAACCAACAGGCTCCCATTGCCTTTAGGACAAAGTTTGTGTCCTAAAGTTAGCACAAATCTTCTTTGAAAGAAGAAGGAAACCATTTTCTCCTTGGCTTTCTAAGGCAGGAGTTGGTAAACTTTCTGGGAGGGGACCAGATAGTAAATATTCTAGCTACGGGCCAGATGGTCCCTATTGCAACTACTGGACGCTGCCGTTACAGTGTGAAAGCATCTGTAGACAGCACCTACATGAACACATGTGACTGTGTTCCAATAAAACTTTATAGAAAACTGAAATTTGATTCTTTTTATCATTTATATGTGTCATGAAATACCATTCTCTTGATTCTTTTTCCAACCATCTAAGAAGGTAAAAACTGTTCTTAGCTTGTAGGCCCTAAAACATCAGACCGCAACCTGGATTGGGTCCCCGGTCATAGTAGAGCAACTGTCTTCCATGGTACGTAACCTTCCCACAGGACCTGCTCACCATTCACATCATATCACTCTTCAGGTTGTACTGAAAGATCACTGACGGAGATCTTCCCCAGGCCCTGGACTGGGGTGAATCCCCTTGCCATGAACTCCCATGGCACACTGCCTCACCCACCCCCCATTGACAGTCATCTGCTTTTTCCTTGGCATTTAGCAACTCTCTCCTTGCTAGACGTAAGTTCTTGAAGACAAGGGCCATGTGGGTCTCCTTTAATTCTGAAACCCCAGTGCCCAGCCCTGCCCAGGGCCAGCACTGGCTGCTCTATAAAGTTTTGTTGACTTGCACTAGATCCCAGTACATTTCATTGTGTCTTATGATTGTTGACCGCATGCTCTGCCCGGAAGCACAGCACTTCCAAATTCTTTGGGGGGCATTGGAATTTAGGCTACAGAGAGAGCGTTTCTGGGTAGTTCACAAACCTCAACTTCTCGGTTTGGCATGAGCTACGGCTTCCCGGCCCCCCAGCTGGAAAGCCTTGAGTTGCAGGTGAAGGTAGTGTCTACAGGCACATCTGGTTTGGCAATTCGGTGAAAATGCTCAAACCGGCTGTGCCTGTGGACGCAGCCCAGAGTGAACTCAACCATTCGCAAAACAGAGACGCTTACTACGGAGGGAGAGCTCCACTACCAGGACGCCCCCTGTCTGGTCCCGGAGGAGTCGCTTCCGTTTGTCACAAGTCTGAAGAGCCAGGAGCAGCAGAGGGGAGGGGCGTGGAGAAGGGGGCACGAGAAACAAACACAGGAGAGAAAAGAGAGAAGGACAAGAGATTAAAAAAAGAAGTCACATTCCTGCTAGAGCCAAAATTCCCCAGTCAACCGATGGTAGTTACCATATCTGTTGGCTTATTTATTTACTTACAACCCAGAGCGGTGATGAATCCCTTCTCTAACTTGAGAAGAGGAGAAAGTTTTACTTTATTAACTCTTCAGGCTGGAAGGAATCCCTCTGGCAGAGGTTGTTGGGTGTGGGAGAGATTGGCACGGTTTCTTTTGAGAAGAAGTGAGTCTTTGACCTGCAGTTACTGTCATTAGACACTTGGCAAATGTGTTCTGGTTCATTTCCTTTTCTTTTTAGAATATGGTACCAATAATTATCCTTTCATTGACTGTAAAGTATCTCCGCTCCCTCCCTTTCATTTGTGTTCCTACCTGACCTATTTTGCGGTTAAGCAAATCAGTAGAAATATAGATTATACTCTTATTTTGGTTGGTTCCAACAGGCTTTCTGATCAGGTGTCCTCTTTAGAAACACTGTGCTCCTCCTCACTGGGGTCTCTAATCCAAATAGACCAGAGCAGGCAGCACTCTGTGATTTAGCACTTTTAGGTCTAAGGCAGTGGTTCTCAACCCTGAGCATGCCTCAGAATCACCTGGAGAGGTCTGTTAAGGCACAGATTTGTAGGCCCACCCAGTGTTCCTGAAGCAGGTGGTCTGAGGAACGTGAGAATTTGCCTCCCTAGCTTGCCCCCAGGTGATGCTGAGGCTGCCTGAAGCCGCTGCTCAAAGACCAAGTTCACCCCTGGCAGCCGCGGAAGACCGTCTCCCAGCCGAACTCCCTATGCCTGTTGATGGATTCGGCAACAGCTTCTCAGTGGGTGATGCAGAAGGGAAAACGGACCCCCCGCATGGGCTGCACTGAACGTGGCTGTGAAGCAGGAGCCCCACCATCAGGCCCTTCCTCTCCCAAGGTCAGTTCAGCTGTGAGCCGTGCTGGGAATTTCTGTAGTATCTCTCTAGTTCAGGTCCCAGAGATGGACCCTCGGGCTGGCCAGGCAAGAGCTAAAAATACCCACCTTTTGACTTCCATCCAGTGCCTACGGCTACCACTTAGGTTTTGAATTTTCCTTGTGCTTAACAGTTGCAAAGTATTTCCATATCTGTCACTGTGCTCATTTTCCCTAACAGGGCTCTCTGAAAAGGTAAGGGCCACCACAACTTATCACCACTGTCTTGAAAGATGAGAAAACCAGGCTCCAGAGATTGACATGTGCTTGACCATGTAGCTTGTCCGTGGCAAAGCAGGCAGAGCCCAACGTCTGCTCTCACACCCAGTGCCCTTTCTTCCAGAATGCCCTCAGCACATGCGTACACTGGTCCGGTTGTGATTCCCAGCTAAAAATACAGCTTCTCAAATCCCACCCCTATCCCCACCTCTGGTCACATCTCCTTCTGGAGACCGATGGCTCACCACTGGGCAGGAGAGCTTCTCACTGTCACAGATGAATGTCTCACAGTGTAACCAAACCTTGGAGAGTTTGGGGATGTTCTGGAACCGGAAAGCATTGAACTGGAAGGTGGCCCTGTGATCTTTCCCATTCTCGTGTACAAGGACCGTTTCATCCGTGGGGCAGCTGGAGCAGATGGGGCAGGGGGAGAGAAAAAAATTACCCCATGAACTCCAGGAAGGTCTTCTGAGGTAAATTCATAGACAACAGCAACAGTCCCTTGAGCTTCTCTTCAGTACATTATCCTTATCCCCAAAGTTCTTTGACTGGCAGCACCTCCCTTACCCTCATAATATGAGATCAATTTGAGGAGCTATGGGATATGTGTGCTGGTCCTCATTCTATAGGGGTGGAGAGGAGTGACTTATGAGAAGCTGTATACCTTGTAAGTCACCATACCTCTGTCCCCAAGAAGGGAAATCCTTGAGAGATGAAGTCATCTGAGGGACTGGGGCAGGTACAGACTCCCAGTATATGTACAAGATAAAGACCCTGGTGCTGAGAACAGCATTTCCAAAGTACTGTCATAGCCACCTAAGCCAAGTCACACCCAACATATTTCTCTGTGTATAGTATGAGGGTTTGCCACTGGGAAGTTGAATTTATGTTATATTATTTAGATTCTATATTACATAGTTACCTTTGTAAAAATTTGGTCATGTTTCTAATATCAGCTTAGAAAAAAAATTACTGGAAGATTACCACCTAAATATTAAGGCTGGCTATTATAGAGTGGTAGAATTATGGACAGTTTTTTGCTTTTTTCTTATATCTTTATATATTTTCTAAATTCTCTGCAATGAAAATGTAATATTCGGGAAATTCCAAAGTCCCAAAGGTAATCATTGCAATAAAAGAAGAAATAATGACACAGATGGGCTTTTGTCAAATTGCCTAAAAGTAAATGACTCTCACGTGGGGACCATTTTGCCCTCTGAAGGCATTTAACATTGTGGTTGTCATGACAGGGGGAAGGTGCTAGCGAATGTAGTAAGTAGAGGCCAGAGATGCTGCACATCATTGTATGCTGCACAGGACAGCCCCCCACCCATGAAAAAGGTTCCAGCCCAAAATGTCATTGGTATTGAGACTGTACTTGGTTTAAGCCAAATACATTTTCATTTACAGAACACTTGCTGCCTCCCTATTTAAGTGCCAGACATTAACAGAGTGTTAGGATCAGACACAATCATTCTTGGGAATGTACAGTGAGGCCCATATGAGCTTTGGAAATTGTTGTCTTTAGGTGACAAGGAACACCAGAGTCTGTCCTCTGTGCAAAATGGTCTATGGGCCCAAAAGCTTAAGACCAGTAGACAAAAACCACAGTGGACCCCAAAGTTAATGCCCCCCTCCCAGAGCATATCTCTGACTCCATTGTCAATCCAACTCAGTATACACATACTGAAGAGCCACCCAGCTACCTGAGAGCCTTCGAGATATGCCCTCCTCCATCCATTCCATCAAAATCAGACATCAGGGGGGCAAATTAGAGGTAGGACTGAAGGAATGTCAACTCTGTGCTTTAATGATTGAGAGAAGTGAACAGTGTGCCTCATATCTGGACCAGGGGTCAGAAGCTGGGCCATGTTTGGGGTGACCTCTGAGTCCTAACAGAGCTGGAGGCATTTTCCGAATTGTGAAACAAGACCTTGGAGGATCATTTGGTCAATAAACCTGAGATCCTTGCATGAACTCAAGATGTGAGTCCTTAAAATAGCTCCTTGCAGCTGGAGTGTTCCAGACGTGGTGTCAGCCAGTGGAAAACAATGTAAGCAGAGCTTTGTTGGGGGTGGGGAGGAGGCAAGTCCTGGGCAGGCTTAGATGTCTTGGCTCTGCCGCCTCTTGGCACCTTCTCCTCTTTGACAGACATCTAGGGATGGTGGGACGCCCAAAGGAGGCCGTGCCATCACCCCAGAGTCTCCTTCCCCACATAGGATCAAAATTCCTTAGAGTAATATATCTCTTCTAATCTCTCCAGGCACTCTTGAAAGCTGGGTTTTCCTCTAAAAGGGCCCAGTGGGAACCAAAAATATCTGGGAGATTATGGGAGTGGACTTTCTCCTTGCTCCCCTTGACATTTCAGCAGAGCAGAATATGGAACTAGAGTCAGGCCTTCTTCAGTTTGGCTCTGCTTAAATGAGGGTTCCCAGTGTTTACCCAGGAACCCTCTGATGGGGTAGGTTAACTATGTGCCTACACGTGTAACAGGCACCTCGGGTGTGTAATTCCTGTATACACACAGTCTGAGCACTGCCTGTATTGACTACCACAAGGTCACACGCATTCCTTTTTTCTGCCATTTTGCACATCTGTCAGCTGGGAGTAGCAGTGCCAGAATGATCTGCAGGAAGATGTTTCCGTGGTATGGCAGGTGTTTCCCAGTGTAGCCAGTGCCTGATCAAAATTTCAGGTCCCTGTAGGTCAAGAATTTATTTCACAATCTCCCTGAAATCATTTGATTGCGCCATTGTCAACAGAACCTAAATGAATCATTCAGTGACAGGTGTGACATCCAAATTAAGCTCCCATCTCTGCAGGAAGATTGCTGGGCTGCTTAGATGTGATTCTGTTGGCCTGTCCTACCTACAGTGCTCAGGAAATAATGCTGCCTGAGTTTGAACCCCAGATCAGCCATCCCCTTACTGATCCTGGACTTTAGGCAAGTTTCTGAAGCAGTCTCTATCTCTGAGGCTTCTCATCTGTAAAATAGTACTTATTGTACTACCTACTTTATGAAGGGGAGGGATGATGAGATTAAGTAATTTTAGGGAGGAGGAGAAAGAGAGAGAGTGAGTGGGACAAAGGAGAGGGAGAGAGAGAATTTGAAGCAGGCTCCATGCTCAGTGCAGAGCCTGATACAGGGCTCAATCTCACCAATGTGGTACTATGACCTGAGCTGAGATCAAGTCGGGTGCTTAACTGACTGGGTCACCCAGGCACCACTGATGAAATTTAACTAAACTAATATTTGTAGAGCATCTACCTAGAACATTTTTGGTCTGTTGTAAGTGCTGTATAATTGTTAGTTAAGGAAAAATAAATAAAGGTCCAAGGTGGATCCACCCTTTTATCTAATCATTTTTGTCCGGGGCCCCAATGTTTGCTTAGCTCAGATGAGTTCTGGTGACAGCATGGACATGCGTGTCTGCTTGGGTTTCAGAAATGATCTCTTCTGTATTTACGGTTCCTGGTGTGGATGATGCCAGCATCTCTGGTCTAGCTCAACCTGTCCTCTGGTTTTCAAAGCTACAATTCTAAGTGTTTCCAGACAATTGTCATCTCAAGCTCATTATGTCATCCCCAAAGTCAAGGAGAACCCAACACCCTTAGCCAGAAATCTTCTTCCCTAGTAACCAACAGCAAACAGTCCTCACGTTCAGAACCCACAGGTTTGATGTCCCACATTTGTCAGGCTTTTTGCCCCATCCTTCTCTCCACCCCGTATCCAATTGGTTGCTAAATTTTGATCACTTCTCCCTCCCTTGGATGACCTTTCCATTCACTTGGCTATACCTCAGTTTGGGCCATGGCCCAATCTGGTCTTTCCACTTCCCATGTCCTGCTTCTAAATCATCCTGTGGGTGACTTCCAAAATTATCTTTCTATTGTACAACTTCAATACTTTTGTCCTCTATTCAAAAATGTTAAGAACTCTTCATTAATTACTGAATTAATAATAAAAATCAATGGTATTATTTAAATTGATTGGATACTGACTACATGCTAAACTTTTTACATGGATTATCTAATTGAGTTCTCACCAGGGTTCTGGTGTCGGACTAATTGGATTTGAACTCAGCCTCATAAACACACACACACACACACAAAGTATGTTATATTACTTAATCCCTCCTGGGACTCAGTTTTCTCACCTGAAAAATGGGAATGGTAGTGATAACTACTTCTGGCAAGGCAAATGAGTTAGTACACAATAAAGCTCTCAGAACAGTACCTGGTACCCAGAAAGCACTGTATAAATGTTTGCTAGCATCAGTACTCAGGCTGGAAGCACAGAGGGTGTCACTAATGTGACCCTAAGAGACTCTACCTCTTCCTCCCAAGCTGTCCCAACCAAAGTAGCCTTAGACCTGCCTGGCCCACTTCTTCACTGTGCTCCAGAAAGTGATACTCACCCCTTATTAATCAGTTGCCATTGCAAAGGGTACATGAAATCAGCCGATGGTGTGGCCCAGCAGCTATTCAAAACCACTTTAAACCTGGCAATGAAATAAAATACATCACTCTGAGCCAGAGAGTTGTATGCCTAGAAAAATCAGGCAATTAAAAAGTCTCCTGGCTGATCTTTTTTCTTTTCTTTGGATTTAAAAACAGAAACATGGAGGAAATATACTTACCTAATGCTCAACCCTTTGGCTTCTACTCCCGCAAACAGATCCGAACCGATTTCAGATGTCTCCAGAACAAAGGGGGCTTCCTTCTTAGTGGAGAACTTGGCATTCTTTAGAAGGAAATTGACACTGGACATTACAACCTCTCAGGCTGAACAATTGGGCATGACAGGAACAGATGAATTGGGGTAGAGTGGGGATGGGAGTTCCCCAAAAGTCATAGGCATGTGAGACACAGGGAGACCCTCCAGGACTAGAGAAGGTATACCTCCTGGGATGCTGGTACCATCTTAGGAAGGATGAGGATATCACATCTCTGGATTTGCGGGTCACAATGAGACAACACATATTGTATGTCTCATCTATGCCAATGAGGAACAAGATTTGGCTGATGGGAAAAAAGGTAGAATCCAAGAATGCTGAAGCACTGAGCTTACTTAATCACCCATGGGGATAAGGGTGAAACACACACAACCCCACTTTGCTCTCGCTTACCTCCACTATTTGCCCAAGCAGATTCCAGCCTGGGTCAGAAAGCATATGATCTGATTCCAGTATAGTTAACAACAACAGCAATGACAACCACCTACTGATCACCTACTAAGTGATCAGCTCCTGCTCTCCATATTGGGGTAGTCTCTCATAAAGAGGTATCTGAGAACAAAGCAAAGGTCTCTGTCTCTAACCACCTGACTTTCTAGCAAGGGATGCAAACAATAGACAGTAGGTAAGTAAATTACATATGTTAGAATAGAATATAGTACTATATATAGAATATGGGAAAACTGTAACAAATGTAGAGCAGGATATGGTAAATTGGAGGGGCAAGTTACAATGTTAAGTACAGTAGTTAGGGAGGTCTCATTGAACTTGTGACATGTGAGCCACGGCTTGAGGGAAGCACAAGAGTCTGCGCTAGAAGGATAAGTAATGATAACAAAAAAAAGCTTCTATAGTGCATGTAGTGCATGCAGGCATCTGGGGAAGAATGTTCCAGCCAAGGCAAAAGCCCTGGGAGACAGTGTAGCTGTCAGGACAGCAAGGAGGCCGAGATGCTGGGCACGTGTGAGGAAAGGGGGCAGGGGAAGTAGGAAGTGCAAGGGATGGGCAGGAAAGTGGGAGAGCTATGGGAACGGATCTAGAAATGTGGTTTCAACTCTAAGTGCAATAGAGAGTCAAGACCACCATTTGAGCACAGGAGCCGCAGTCTTTTGTCACTGGTGTGTGTGTGTGTGTGTGTGTGTGTGTGTGTGTGTGTGGTCTTCACTTCATCAGGCAGTTCTGGGTGAGTTACTAAGAAAAAGAATAGTGTGTCCAGTTGACTTACCCCAAGAAGGCCGACTTCTCCATTCATTGCCTTGATTTCATTCAACTTTAGTACCAACCTTTAACTACTCTCTGAGTTTAGCCTCCAGAGACAAAAGCATCCTGATGAGAGCACAAGGATCCTGGGCTAATTCTAGCTCCCCCCACTAACTTACAGGTGAATCAGACTTTTGGGCCTTAGTTTCCCCATCTGCAATTGCAGAAATATTTTGTATGATTGTGATTTTATGTAATAGAACCATAAAGCCTCAGCCAGGATACTCGCTAAAAGATTGACCTTCAGGGACTTGGAGGTAAATAGTGGCAGCAAGGATATATAATGAAAATGGACTTTAACCCCCTAGGGTCAAATTCAGGGTCTTTTCTAAGAGGTCCCAGAATCATCCACTAGGGGCTTCTACATTTTTCACTGATTTCAGGTCCAGCTAGGGCTCCCTGACTCAGTCACCTAGAAGCCAGTTGTTTTCTTTCAGTCAACCCCCTGCACCACTCAAATGGTTGCAATAATTAAAACGATAACATTCTTAATCGTAAGTGATTTACTAGCACAATATGCGTTGAAGCAGCGGATTGATAATGGTTGTTCCTGTTTATTGTTATTTTTTGAGATTTGTCAAATTTCAAGAGACTGCTTACAAACATTGGGCCTAACCTGGGGACCACACTGCAGTCCCCAATGCCGTCACTGATGCCTCTCCCACCCGTCTCCCAGGGACCAGCCCACAGCATGTTGCGGGTATTGGAATAGTGCCTCTACTCACAGAACTAGTGTGGTTCTGTTACAAAATGGAGAAGAAAATCTGCACCGTTAATCCCATTTCTGAAACAAAACACTTTTAATGGCCAGTTTCCCCACCACTCAGCCTACAGCTGAGGCAATTCTCAGCGTGATCTCCTACTTTCTTTAGAACATGAGTTAGGGACCTATTTTGAGATAGCTTCGTCCTATAATACCCAGACTGTTTGTTCTGGCGTTCCTGGAGGCACGGAAACACCACCAAAATTACCCATTCATTGAACAGGATGTAAGAACACCTTGAAAAATCATGCCCTCCAGTCCAAGGAGGAAATGGAAAGATGGAGTCACAACTGGCTATTGACACGGTTAGGATGGGTACATCTGGTTTAACAGCAGTTCATGTGGGCAAGATCTGAGAGTGGCTGTTGCTCACAAGCTCAGTGTGAGAGAGAAATGAAAGAAAACTGTGCAAAGCTAATATTATCCCAGAACATGTTCCTAGAATCTTTCAGAACTGAGACGATCACCTCTGAGCCTCTGTGCCCTGCATAGGTCTGACAAGGTCTAGAATATAACATTTCAATTCTGGGCCCCACTTTTTAATAAGGGCACTAGCCAAGTGGACCGTTCTCAGAGAAGATGGAGGAGGAGAAGGATGGAGCACTAATGGTGGAGAGATATTGAGGAAGGCAAGTCTGAGATAGTTGAAGGGATGACAGCAGCATCATGACTCAGTATTGTTTCAGAAGACAGAACCATGAGTAATGGGCTACAGTTCAGGATGTCATATTTAGCATGCTGATCTAAAATGGGAAGGGCCAACTTGCCCTTGTCCTTGGAAGAGGTGGGGAGCCCACCCCTTAGCAATCTTGCAGAAGGGCTTTGGACTTTGGGTGCAGGGTCAAGGCTGATCACCTCTCAAGATTATTCTGACTTTGGAAGTCTATGAATTTGGCCTCTATGGCTTGCATTTATTCTGTCCCATGCCTTTTCACTGGTCTCAGTCTCACAAGGAAGAATGGTCAATACTATTTTGATTGAACAAAAGTCAACCTAATCCCATGTTGACATCGATGGCCTAAAGGCAACAACACTATAATGGCAACTGCCAGTGTTAGGAGTTCTCAGAACTTTCGCTTTAAGTGGGGTCACAGGCCCCAAACATGAGTTTGGCTACTACTTTGACAGGCACCTACCTTGTGCCAGGTACAAGTAAGTGTACAGGTAAGTGCTTCGGAAAAAAAAAATTTATTTAATCCTCATATTAAACATATGGGGTAAGTGCTATTATTATTTTTATTTAACAAGGGCATAGATGAAGGCCTAAAGAAGTTCACTAACTTACCCAAGGTCACACAACTAATAAGTGGTAGAACTAGACTTTAAACCAGTAGGTCAATGGCAGCCTATTTTCTTAAACACTGTGCTAGTCTACTCCTGCAAACTGACCACCTTCCTTTATTTTGAATTGGGGGCCAAAATAAGTTCTCACTAAGAACACTAACTGTGGGCTGTTAGCAGGAGTGAGTGAGAAGGGGTAGAGAGAGAAGAGAGGAAGCATGTTGAGTAGAACTGGTGGTTTCGGAGCCCAGCATTTAGAGCCCCTGGAATCCTAAGCAACTGGCCATGCACTGATTCCTTTGTGCAATCTAGGGCACAGCTCAGTCTCTGGTAATTTGATGGAAATGTATGCAGGGAGCAGCTGTTGCTTCAGAAACACACAAGAATGCTCTCAAAGCGGAAGAAGGGAGGAGAAGAAAAATACCAGCCGCATGGGTCAGGCATAGGAAACCCAGCCTATGGTAGGAATATTAATCAGTACAAAAGTTTCTGTTGCAACATCAGACTCCCTCTTTGCTGAGGTCTGTTTGTCCTATAAGGGTCTTAATGGGCCCCAGGGAATGCCTTAGCCTCACTTTTAGAACAGCTAAAGGAAGTGTCCTGTTAAGTCTGTCTATCCGGCCCAGAGGATGGTCTGGGTGATGATGACTCTTATTGTTTTTCTTTAAAAAAGTATAGGTTCCTTATAGCTCTAAGATTGGATATTTATATCTGAAACTTAGCCCAGCATGGCTGATGGTGGGAGATGATTTTTGCTAATCCTGGTGCCTTTATATTGCTAATTTTATAAAATCTTCATAGGATCATATCTATAATTTTATCTGGTTAAAGTAACAATCATGCACTTCTGGACAGGGACTCAGGAGTAAAGACAGCCTATCACCATGATGTCCTCTGAGACTGTTGTTGATGAGTGAACCTGTTTTTGTCTCTGGACAACCTTCACCAGTTACTGCAAAGCTGTTGCCACCATTTCATGTCCCTGCCAGTCCACATAGCATTAACTCTCTTGATTATAGGTCCAGGGGCTAATGGGATTCCTTTTCCTTAGACTTAACCACCAGTGGTTTGTGGTCAGGGGCAGATCTAGGTTCTTTGGGACTTCAAAGCTTTTATAATTTACAGAGTCTTTTCTAATAAAAAGAATCAAAATTTTGAATATGAAATCAAGCCCGGGGCCTTAGAGGAGGACAGTGCAAGAGAGAGGTCATGAAACTTAAGCTCTATCCCCTTCCTAGGAAGAAAGCCTCAGAAAGCAGTGTTAGAGAGATCCGTTTGCTAGACTGGGCATCACCCTGAAGTACCTGTGGGATTGTGGGAACATCATTTCTGCCTCCTGGGATTCAGATCTCTATCTACAAACTGGATCAGGTAGCCCTAGGATCCCTTTGAGAGGATCTCTCACCTTCTGAGTTCAGCTGGATTGATAGCTTCCAGGCTACCAATTAAAGCAAGGTCAGAGAGTTCAAGGTCAGTGGAGTTCCAGGTAATATAGTCATTTTCTTTGTGAAATGAATGGATTGGGCGTGATGGCTTCTAAACATATCTCCCAGTTCTAACGTTCTATGTAAAAGTTTCTATTTCTGCCCGCATCTTCCTCCAGCCAGCTGGAGTGTCACTATGAGTATGCCTCCTCATTGGAAGTTGCAGGTTTAAAAAACAAAACACCCCTTCTAAACAGGAGGGCTGCTGGGCTAATGGCCATGGCATATTTAGTTTTATTCTGAGAGACCAAGTTGTGCTTTGAACTTCAATGTCAACATAGGCAGTGTGACCAAATTAGACCAAGAGGAAGCCCACTCTCTGAAGGGCTTTGGATACCAAAGAACTAGGCAGTAGAGGGCAACCCCAGCCTCTCCCTTGGCCCTGTCCTGAGTAGGAAGGTCACTACTCTGTGCCAAATGCTTTAACAAGAGCTGGATTCTAATATAAATCTCTGGAGTGGATTGCAGTGGAAACTAATCTTGCTTAAGAGTAAGATATTGACTGGCTTACTGCCTATTGACCTTTGGCCACTCATAGGATTTCTCTTGCCTCAGTTTTCTCAAAATGTAGGAAGGCTAACTGTATATCTCTATGTCACCTTTCTCGGCCCCTCTAACCAGTCTATGAATCTACCTTTCTGTTGCATCTAGTCTTTGAAGAGATTTAAAACTAGACCGAAGCTTATCTCTTCATTTGAATTCAAGAATAGGGCTCTGCATAGAGCTTAGGGAATAGCAGATTTGGAGGGAGCATCCCGTCATCTCCCGGGAAGGCCACAGGGCACTCATGAGAACCTGGAGACCACTTACAGTGTAGAAGTTGAGAGACAATTGGCTTTCAAATGTGCCCATGCTCCCATTCTTCACGTGAACAGTGGCCACTCTGAAAAGGGGAGAGAATTTTGCATAAGGACTGAAACATGCCTGATTGACAGGGACTGCAGAACACACACAAGGCAGCCAGTCCTCCACTCTCAGAGCAACTTACCTCTGGTCAAAGGCAGCCTGGTTCACCAAGTAGGTGGAGTGGTAGGTGCAGGAGAAAGAGTAGTTCACGGGCTGGTTCTTTATGATTACTGTGCTGTCGTTGGAAACGATGTGGCTGTAGAAGTGGTAGATGGGGGGCTTGTACTGGAGAAAGGAAGAAGGCAGTTAGGGTGGCCCTGGACCCTATGATGGGAATGAGGGTTCTGGAAAAAGTGATAGAAGATGGTCAGACCAATAGGAAGATGTCAGTGTCTGCCAGTCATTGACATCAGTGCCCCCTCTTTTTGATGTGGGTGGGCTGATAATTTCTGTAAAGAGTTCTTGAATGTGTTCATAAAATTGTTGAAAATAATCTGGGTTGAATGTTGTACACTTACAAGAAATCCATATACCCATTGGGCTTCTGACCAAAAAGAATTGGCCAAAGAATCTGTTTCCCAGCATCACCTTTCTATCCATTTCCCCTGTCCAAGTAATCTTACCTGAATGCCTTTGCCCATCTCCCATTTCTAGAACATTATTATCTCATCATTTGCTTTTTCCTTCTGCC
This sequence comes from Crocuta crocuta, assembly GCF_008692635.1. NCBI lineage: Eukaryota > Metazoa > Chordata > Mammalia > Carnivora > Hyaenidae > Crocuta > Crocuta crocuta. The sequence goes on from NW_027532585.1 coordinate 8,990,213, forward strand.
AGTAATAAGTACTACTTCTGCGACTTTTTCCTCTGACTTGCTGAACTCCAAGATCACAGAATATTGAAGCTGGGATGAATCTTGAATATCCGTGTGAGAGGTGACCTGCCTAAGACCACACAGATGATTTCTAGTTCACTCTTTTGGGATACTCAAAGGCATGATGCTTCTGTTAATCATGCCCATGACTCTCTAAATCACTGAACCCTTGTGGGGCCATTAGGAAGAGGAGATGGCCTTGGGTGCTTTTTGCTCTCATTTGCTGAGACCCTATTTATGTACAATCTTATGCAGTCAAGGCAGTAGGAACGCTAGGGGTCAGCAGTGGAGCAGTGTCCCTTCGTGACCACACCCCTACTGGTTCTGTGGCCCCCAACAGTGACTTTATTGTGCGTCTCTAATGTCTCCTCTGCCATATAAGGATATTTGGCAAGAGATTGTGGTTCCTTCTAATTCTGATTACTTGTTCTGGGTCCTTCATGAGACCCAATCATGAACTGTGTTATACTATAGTTACTTCTTTAAAATGCCCTTCTAGTTGCCTTTCATCACCCCTTCAAAGTCTCAGGCAGAGGATGCCCCACCATCCAACCTGGAAGGAAGGTACCTTGTGAGCACATGCTCAGAACTCAAAGCAAAGTGGAGGTAGGAAATGTTCGCTGTTCTACTCACAGAAGGTGACCCACTTTGCTTAGGCAACAAATTAGGAGAATGAAATTCAAACCCAAAGAGTCACTTAAACTGGACAGAGGAGAAGAACTTAAATAACACTAACATCCCAGGAAATAAATGTCAGGATTGACTCTTAACAGGAAATGGGTGGTGGTGCCTGCGTGGCTCAATCAGTTAAGCGTCTGACTTCAGCTCACAGGTCATGATCTCACAGTTTGTGGGTTCGAGCCCCATGTCAAGCTCTGTGCTGACAGCCAGCTCAGAGCCTGCAGCCTGTTTCAGATTCTGTTTCTCCCTCTCTCTGACCCTTCCCTGCTCATCCTCTCTCTCTCTCTCTCTCTCAGAAATAAATAAAAACATAAAAAAATTTTTTTAAAGGAAATGGCTGAGTTCTGGATCCTTTGAAGGGTGGATGGACAGCAGTCATCTTATTTGGGGGGCCCAGTTGCCTTATCTTAGCAACTCTTCACTGTGTAGCCTGGACTTACCTCAGACTGGGTCCCACAATAGGACTTGTTTTTCGGTGACAAATCTGGGATCACAAATTGATAGTAACCTCCTTCATGGACCCCATTGTAACATAGCCCACCAAGCGCCAGCTGATGTACTTCCCAGCCATAGGGACACTCAGGGATTTTGGTGATGATGGTTTTGGGATAACAAAACACAAGAATGACATCTAGAAAGAGGATACACATGGTTTGAAATCAGATATGGTCATCATATTAATCTACATAAAGAACAGCAGTTTGGTTAGAAACATTTTCCTCATTATCCTTCGTGAGCTGTGATGAACGCTTTCCCCAAACCTCAGTACTCAAAATTAGTCCCCTGTAAGCTTTAATCTATTTTAAGGAATATATCTGTAAAACCAACTGAATGGATTAGAAATATGTATAAATTTAGAAATATACACAAATTTCCATGCCCATGCCTGTAACTTACAATTTTTAAAAATGTCCTCTTCATGCATAACATCATGAAACACTAATTCATAGCACAGGACAGAAATCCAATAGTCAAATAGGAAACAGAAATCCAGTAGTGATTTTATATCTATTTATCCATCCCTCCATCCACTCCTCCACCCATCCATCCCTCCATCCATCTAGGACTCTCTAATTTTAAACAAATCCATGTTTATCCAATACATTTTTACTTCCTTTGGGAAAAGTCTGGTTGGCACTGAAGCTTAACTGCTTCTGCCTGACTATGATATTGCATTTTGGTAACAAGATAGACACAGTGCTCTGAACTTTGCAAACAAAGTGTTCAGGAAACTTTCCTTCCCAGGAAGATGGACTACCACCAGGGCATACCTGCTTTATTCGGAGTGCAAGATCTTGCAGAAGCTTCTGCAAACACAGCCAGTAGGACAAAGGCCTTCATCACCATTGCTTCTCAGAACCCACTCTCTGCGAGGCGGCCAAACCAAGCTGGCCAAATGTTCACAGTCCTGTCAGACCCCAAGCCTTGATCATTCTAGGTCAGAAACATGAGTGAGAAGTTAAAATCAAGGGTGAAAATAAAGGAGCACACGCTGTCTTGGGGGAAATTACCAAGGGAGATCAATAATTCTGTCCCCCTTTCTTAATGGTTCCTTGTCTGTGCTGAGAGGCAGAAAGTGGGGGGTTCATACCACCAGGAACGTCTATGTCACATGTGGTTGCTCATGTTCCTGACTGTTTCATTCTCTCTGGACTGTAGAGGCTGCCTCCCAGATGCTCCCCAAATCTCCGGCTTCAGTCCTAGCTCGACTTTATATCAGCCGAGGGTGTAAAAGAAACCAGCTGCAGATAAATCACAATGAACACGCATTATGCACTGTGGAGGGAAAGAAAAGGGAACCTTGCACAATAATCCAATGGGAAGCTCAGTTACGGCTACTTGAATCTAATTTCTTTTACTTCACAGAGTTGGAAAAACTTTTTTTTTTAACTGCTTCAACCAGGATTGGAATAAAAAGTTGAAATTTTCCCCCTCATACAAAAAATGGATTGGAGGCAAACTAATTTCTGTACAGCTCTAGGTGACAATTTTCTTTCTTTATGTCTTGCTTTCTTCCATTCTTATTTTTATATGTAGTCTAAACTAAGCTAAACTAAACTAAACTAAAGAGGACCCAAGTTCAGCAGTGTTACACCTGCTACTCAAAAAAAAAGGTTGTTTGTGTTAATGCAAACATGTTAAAGGGTTTTTTTCCCTCTAATTTTTTTTTAATGTTTATTTATTTATTTTGAGAAAGAGAGAGAGAAGGGCAGAGAGAGAGAATATGAATCAGCCTCCGTGCTGTCGGTGTAGAGCCTGATGCGAGGCTCAGTCTCATGAACTGTGAGATCATGACCTGAGCTGAAATCTAAGAGTTGGACACCCAACCGACTTGAGACACCCAGGCGCTGCCCCCCGCTAATATTTTTTAATAAACTCGGAACCAGAATGTCATCCTGGCATTTCTCTAGAACTTCATTCTGAAATAGCACTTTTTATTTTACATCTGCAGGCTTTTAAAGTTCGTTAGTCTCCCAGAGCAATGATATTAGAGGAAGGCACTTAAAAAGGCAATCTTAGGGTTCAATCCTTAGTCACCCAGCAAGATCCCACTGAAAATAACAGATAAAGTGCTGCTCCTGGGAAGTTGCTGAATATATTACCCAAGATATTTTTAACACCCAGAAATTCAAGAATGAAAAATCAGGGTTTGTTTTAAGTTATGTTTTTAGAGGAAACAGGCTCTTTTTATCAATCGAGAGTCTATTGTGTGGAAGCCCCTATGTAAAGCCCTTCAAGAGACGGATGTAAAAAGTGCAAAAAAAATGCCCTGCTCTGCAGGGCTTTACAATGTAGCTGAGAATCTAAGTCATCCAATACACAATGACTCAGAGTTAGAATACTGGACTAAATCCTTGTTTGCTACTTGCCACGTTTCCTTAGTTTTAAGATACACATCCCTCCCTCCAAGTGCACGTAATTGAAGGTTAAGAAACACTGGGATGTGTTTTAGAAGCAATATGTATACGTAAAATGGTAGAGTTTCTTTACTTCCTAAAAACCTAGTGTTAAGTTGTGTTCTGTTTTACAATAACAATGTCTAAGAACCGAGGAAGTAGCCAAGTGGCAAGTCATTAAGAATTTCTGTGACTCAGTTTCCTTCTTTCTAGATGGAAGCCATAGGCCTGGGCTTACGTCGCAGGGTGGAAGAGCAAGGAAATGAAGGCTCTCGTAAACTGTGAGGTGGTAGGTAAATAATAGATTACATGAAAAGACAATGAACAATTTCATGCGAATGTCTGTGTCCTGGAATTGCTTTGTTTTCTCATCAATGAAAAGTACTACAATGTGTTACATCCTAGATTCATTTAACAGAAGTATCTACGTTGTATAGCATACATATGTGTGTTTTATGGATAAAGACCAAATGGGTTGAAAAGGAAAGTGGGGGTGGAACATAATAATTTTTTAATCTATACACTTGGATCAAGTTTCGTGTGGCCTGGAAACAGCAGCATGCTTATACAGATCTCCACAGTTCATTACAGGCATTACTTCCTGAGCACAAAAAGGGCACTTGGCCCTGACAGATATGTTTGAATTCTCTGAGTTTCTCTTTCCTAGGGCTTAGCACTAACTCTGTGCTTCTTCCTCTATCCTTTTCCTTAAACATTTGAGCCCCAACAGTATACCATGCACTGGGAAGACACAGGCAAGTCAATGGTGCCAGGCACTGGGTACAGGGTGAGGGTATGCAGAGTGGGGGACATGGGATGTGGGATGGAGAGATGGGAAAAGGGGTAAATCAAGATGCTTGGCAGAGGAATTACCAAATAAGCCAAGTCACAGAGGCCTGAAGCAGCCTAGCTCATAGAGAATGGCCCCTCTGATTCAACATAATGATTGTTTATCACTGATAACTCAGTATTGCCCTTCTATGTATGTTGGGATAGTTGTTTCTATTTCAAAAAGATTCTTCTCACACACCTTTGAATACATCTTTCCTTTCAGCCAACTTTGGCCCAGGCAGGTCAATAGGAACATCTTGTCTCTGACCTGGAAGGGCAGAGTTCACTCAAGGAAAGTGTTGCAGTGGAAATCAGAGCCTTTCTCGTCTCCCAGTGGAAATGTCTGATAAACACCTATAAGATGCTGTGAGGCAGTATAGGGTAAGGTTGGGCAGATAGGCTCTGCTGTTGGCCTGAGACCAGAAGTCCATCCATACCATTTACTAGCTGTGGGTTCTTGGGCAAGTTACTTAGCTTCCATGAGCCTTAATTTCCTCCTCTCCTAAAAGGATACGATAATATCTATGACATAGTTTTAGACTATTAAATGAAATATAAATTGTTTTGCATAGACTTGGTTTATTTTCCTCTATAAGGGGCAGGGCATCAGGGAAAACTTGTTTTATGCTTCGCTCTGCTTGGGAAATCCAAAGAGGGGAGCCCATTAGAAGTGGGTCATCACTGGATAGTATATACATTATGGTCATCAATGCTGAGTGGTGCACAGGTTGTGATTTAGAGATTATGGGTCTGTCACCTTTCCAGTTGTATGATCATACACAAGTAACTTGACCTTTCTAAGCCTTCAGTTTCCAAATCTGTAAAATTGGGCTTCCTATCTCCTATGGCTGTTGCAAGGACCTAATGAAATGATACGTGTAAATTGCTTAGCACAAGGCCTGGCCCACAGTAAGCGCTCAGTAAAGGTTTACTGCCATTGAGTTTGTTCATCTGAGGTTGGTATCCTCAGGCTAAGAAGGCATGTCACTAGTGTTCCCGTATGAACTCTGGGCATTTTCTAATGGGAATATTTGTCTCTTTAGAAGCCCACCTTATCAAAGAGCAGGTGCTTTTGATTTCTAGAAAAGCCTGATAATGATAAGATCTCGCCTACAATTTCTTAGAGGTGGGGGCCCAGCTAACAATCAGGTATATGATACTCCTTTCAAGGGCAAGTTGAATGAAGTTGGGGAAGCGGAGTCAACTTTTGTGGCAGGCAGCTCTCTCGATGTTGAATTTGCATAAGAAACAGAACAGGACAAAATGTACTTGGGCTGAACGGTATTTGATGCTTGCTCTGATAAAAGGTAGGAGGCTCCTATTTTTTCCTGGTAATTAGCCACTGTTTCACTGCTCCACCCCATCCCTTCTCTGCTTTCCAACACCCCTCCCCTTCCAGAGATGATGATGGAGTCAGAGGGATGCCCCTGGGGGGATGGGTCCCAAGCAATGTCTCTCACTGAGACGTATTGCTATTTCTCCATAAAACACAGAAACGAAACCGATGGGAAGATTTGAACAATCCCAGGATCTTGAAAGAATCCAGTAAAGGGGTTTTTATGGCAGACTCATCTGAAAGGTGAGTTTGTCTTTCCAGTGCCTTTCTTTTATGAATTTCCAGGCAGTAGGAGTTGTCATTCTGTTTGAAGGTCTTGCATGATTTGTGAAAGCTGACCCAGACACCAGGGGGTTGCCACTTGCAAAATTCCAATCAACATTTTCATTCATAGCTCAGAAATCATATAGGTGATGAATCATGATGAGAAACAATCCAGGAAGCACTTACTATGGTAACACATAGTACTTTAGAAATAAAGCTAATAAGCATGCGTTAAATTGTTTAAAAGGCTGCTTTATTAACTTATTTTTTAAGGCACACTGTTTTGAGTTCATTAAGTGTTGGCTTTGTTAAATGGACTCCATTGTTTCCTTTAAGCCCTGAATCAAGCCTTCTTCTACTTTGTGGGAGACTCTTTTACCAATTTGCAAATGAGTGGGTGTTCCCATGCAGGCTTCAACGGCTTACTCCTTGTGAATTAATAGTTCTCCAGAGAAAGTGGCGTTCCCCTCAGAGAAAATGCACTTCATAAAGGAGAACTGCGAAGTGAGAAAAGAGCTTGTGCTGATAAAGCATCAGAAATTCAGAGCAAGAAGCCCCGCCTCCCCCGTCCCTCCCGGGATCCAGCAGCCACCATTTTCTGGGAACCAGACTGACCCAGGCAGGGAAACTGGTCTTTCCAGGAGAACCTTCAGTCTTATCTGGCTAATCTCTAAGCAGGGGATAAAGCCTTCCCATCTTCTCAGGAGAGTAGAATCCATAAGCCCTTCCCTTGCCTATCTCCCCACCACCCTCCTTACCTGTTGTAAGACTAGAGAATAAAAAAATAGCTCCTTGTCAGATCAAGATTAGGGATCTTATTGCTGGTCTAAAACATTCAGGGTGAATAATTTGTTCTTAAAACTTCCTAAGGTAGCATCCTTTTATTCTTCCATTCATTCACTCATTCATTCATTCACTGGACACATAATGAGTGTCTATTATGTACCAGGTAGTGATCAAATAACATAGGTGCATATGTAGACATATGGTCCTCGACTTAATGATGATTCAACTTAAGATTTTTTGACTTCATGATAATGTGAAAGTAGGAACCGTACTTCAAATCTGAATTTGGAACTTTTCATGGGTAAGCAGTACATGGTACATCACTCTCGCGTAAAGCTGAGCAGCCCCATCCTAGGATGAGGAAGATCTGTGGATCTTCTACATGCAGTAAAGAGAAGGATATTGAGGAATGACACAAACTGGTTGTAAAGATAAAGAATAACAGGATAGAGACGAGGCATCTAATTTAGACGACCTGGTCAAGGGAGTCTCTTTGAAAGGATTTAAGGGGGGGCCTGAAGGATGAGAATGAGTTGGAGTAGGTAGTGATGGGATTTGTTTATGTGTATACACACATGTATGTGTGAGTATGTATGCAGGGGAAGAATGTTCTAGGCAGAGGATATGACATTTAAGGAGACTCTGATTCAGAAAATGTTTGCTGAAATTGTTCTTGGAAGGAGCCAAAGAACTTTCAAACCACTCTCAGATGCAGGAAGGTATCATTCTGTATTTCTTTGTGAGGTTGGTTACATTCTGGCCAGTTAGCCAAAAGAGACCTAGTTAGATTCCTTCTGAAGTTCTACAAATAGGCATCTCTGATTTGCCTTCACGAATTCTTGTACTAGTTCTCATTCCTGCAGCTCCTTCAGGCAGGCGCCAGTGTTAAAGCGTGTTTCTGAGGAGAAGGTCATTTCCCTATTACATCAAAAGGGCTTCTGTGTAACTTCACGACATGCACCTGTCAGTGTTTCTCTTTGCTCTGAGAACCAAGTTGCATTCTGGGAGTGGGGAGGGAGTGTTTTCCAAATCCTGCAGCTCGGTTAGCACTCTCCCTTGTAAGTTGTATGCTCCACAGAGTGCTGAATCATCTCAGGTACCAAATTCTGAGTAGTTCCATTTTTCTGCTTTTCTGACCCTGCACGTGGGGGTCTCATTGGCTTAATAAACTGGCAGAATGATCTGTGACACTTTTAAGTCTGCGTTGCATCTCAGTGCACACATTGTGCATTTCTGAGCCTGGAGAATTACAATGCCTGGGTTAAACATTTTGAGAAAGTTGAAAATTGGGGAAGGCGCAACCAGTTTTAAAGACTAAAGGGCGATAGCTTTGATTAAAGCAAGTTGTAAATCAATGACATATCAGATAAAGGGTTAATATCCAGAATCTATAAGGAACTCACCAAACTACACACCCGAAAAACAAACAACCCAGTGAAGAAATGGGCAGAAGATATGAACAGACACTTCTCCAAAGAGGACATCCAGATGGCCAACAGACACATGAAACGATGCTCAGCATCCCTCCTCATCAGGGAAATACAAATCAAAACCACACTGAGATACCACCTCACGCCAGTCAGAGTGGCTAAAATGAGCAAATCAGAGAACTCTAGATGCTGGCGAGGATGTGGAGAAACGGGCACCCTCCTACACTGTTGGTGGGAATGTAAACTGGTGCAGCCCCTCTGGAAAACAGTGTGGAGGTTCCTCAGGAAACTAACACTAGAACTCCCCTATGACCCAGCAATAGCACTGCTAGGAATTTACCCAAGGGATACAGAAATGCTGATGCATAGGAGCACATGTACCCCAATGTTCATAGCAGCACTCTCCACAATAGCTAAAACATGGAAAGAGCCTAAGTGTCCATCAACGGACGAATGGATCAAGAAGACGTGGTTTATCTATACCATGGAATACTACATGGCAATGAGAAACAATGAAATCTGGCCATGTGTAGCAACATGGATGGACCTTGAGGGTGTTATGCTGAGCGAAATAAGTCAGGCAGAGAAGGACAAATATCATATGTTTGCACGTATAGGAGGATTAGGAGGAACTTGACGGAGGAACAAGGGGGAGAAGAAGGGCGGAAATGGTGGGGGAAAGGGAGAGAGGCAAACCATGAGAGACTCTTGAATGCTGACAAAAACTGAGGACTGATGGATGTGGGGGGAAGGGGGGGATGGGCATGGAGGAGGACACTTGTGGGGATGAGCACTGAGTGTTATGTGGAAACTAATTTGACAATAAACTATTTGTAAAAAAAAAAAAACCCCAAAAAAATATAAATAAATAAAGCAAGTTGTAAATCATGGCAGAATTGTCATCATAGAATCTATAACTCATTGTTTGATTGAAGGAATTTAGAGGAGTAAGTTTTTGTTGCAAATTTTCTTTACATGGTAATGGTTAAAACACAAAGTCCTTTTATTGGATTGATCAAAGTTTGTTTTTTTTTTTTCCTGAAATGAAGGTTTTTTGGCCTGTATGGCCAGAGGGACATGGTCATTGAAATGGATATACTGATCAGTAGCTGCAAGGAGCAAAGCAAAATGCTGGAGCGATATGCATGCGTAATTATATTGCATTTACCAGCCATTCTTTTAGAGCCATAAGCCCAGGGCTGTGATGGAGCCAAGGGAAGGGGTACCAAAAATTCTGAAGCTGCAGGTCCTTCCTTTCTTGAGCCACGGCCTCTGGGGATGGAGAGTAGGTATTAGGTGGTTTCAGAAGGTTGCAGATGGCTGACGGCCAAGATGGAAACCAGGACCAGACCACATTGGACATCATGGACAGAAGACATGAACAGTAAAGAAATCTTGGGTACAAGCTGAAGTATCATGGGAGTGGATACTGGATGATGGGGGATGTTTTTAGATGTTAGTGAATGAGTGGAAACTCCATGATACGGACAATCCAATATTCATTCTTCAAAGACAAACTCAAAGCTACCTCCTATGTGAAGATGTCTCAGATTCCCCTACCTCTGGGGACTTTGAAGTTTTTGAACTTGTGTTGTCTGCCTCATGCATATGGCATCTAGAATGTGCTCCTATGTGAATGTTTTGTCTTCTTAAGTTGAGAACTTGTAGGTCTCTGTATTGCCTGTAACACTGGAATGTCATAAGGATTATTTACTGAGGGGTTATATTGTCGAGTCCTGCCCAAGAATAGAATTGAAATAGATCATTTCTCACTCATGTGAAGTTCCAAACAGGTTTGCTCAGTTGAAAGATGGTCTTCGTGTCGTTATCCATGGAACTGAGCTTCTGTTGTTCTGTTCTCCTCCAAATCCTCAGAACTCTCTATTGAGGAGGGAGATAGAGAAGAGTATGGAGGGCCTCCAATAGGGAACAGGAAAAATCCAGGCCTCTTCATTTCTACTCACAATTCATTGGCTAAAACTCAACCATGTGGCAACATTTAGCTTCAATGGTGAACCCAGAGATTAAAAATGGGTTTTTGTTACTAGATAGTAGTCAGATATAGATAGCCACCTTTTGGAATATCGTGTGGCTATCCGTCTATCATCTATCAAGAATTAGTTTTATTGTTCCCGTTTTACAGATAAGAAAACTGAAGTGGGAGATCCAGTACTTGCTGGAGTAAGGGCTGGTACTTGAATGTAACCCATGATTATCTGCGTCTAAAGCTACCACACTGTATTTGCTTGTTAACCTGATTTCTAGCACTATTCCATCATCTTCTATTTCCCCTGTCACTGTTTCTATTCAGGTGTCAAACATCCTAATTTAACTACTATGATAGCCTTAGGCTGTGTTCCTTAATGTCAGTCAACCAGGCAAATTATTGACAGATCAATCTTCTTAAAGGACAGCTCCAACCTTATCCATTTACAGCCTGAAAATCTTTAAAAATGCTCAGTAAATATATGTTAATTCCCTAGTGAATGAAAAAGCAAAGGCCCTGACCAGGGCTCAGGGCCCCAGATTAGAGAATTGGCTGGAAAAAATCGGAGAGCATACCCTGGGTCGCAGAGTGTCCTAACATTCTATGGGTAAAGCCGATGTTCAGAAGCATTGATTCTGGGTTGTTAAAGAGTGACTTCTTGGGGCGCCTGGGTGGCTCAGTCAGTTAAGCGTCTGACTTCTCATTCTAGGAAGGGTTAGGTATCTTACTCCTGAAAATCTTTAGGTTTAACCACATAGACCCCTGTCTGTGGCAGAGAAAGAGAAGAAACTGCCTATGGACATGGCACGCCAGCTCGTAAATCCACACCCATACACGTGATCAGTGAATATCAGCCTCTACCCTGATTGTGAGCAAAGAAAGGGTCACAGAATGCTCCTGAGACTGTGTAGGGGCTCTGTTTAATTAATCCAGTGATTTATCTGGAAAAACTAGTTTATGCACAATGGCAGTAGCAGATTTTCTATAAGGAAGGGCTTTAAAGTAGCATTCTAGTTAAAAAGATAGGATGTCTCAGTGATTAAGGGTACCTTACATAAGACTGAAAAATCTGTTGTTCATGGTGAAGATTGAAATGGTTGGTGTGGACTATAGGAAAACGGAGGTTCCCAAATACCCTCTACTGCTACAACTGCCCTACAACTGTGCGGTGATGCTTCTTTCTGTACTGTTGAGATTCTCTGCCCTTCTTCATCCCCCAATGTTCCCACTTCTGCTTCCTTTGGCAACATAGCAAGACTATGCCTGTCCATCCCAGCTCCATTAGAAGAGCCCACCGATGGCCGTCTCCTGGGCCCCGGCCCAGCAGAACTGCAGACAGGGTGACGGTTACTTTGATGGCAGCCGACTGTGTGGGGAAAAGAAAAAAAACATCAAACAAACAAAAGGGGCTCATCTCCCTTTTGTGTCCTCCGCTGCTGAAATCTGAAGAGCAGACCCTGCAGTGATAATGGGAACAGGTTTCAGTACAAAGACTTTACACATTTCAGAGTGGCCAGGCCTTGTGACCCAAGGCAGACAAGCCTCGGGTCTCAGAGTACGGGGTGGTGAGCTCCCTCCTTGGTAGGGGTTAGAGAGACAGAAGCCTTTAGGGTTTGGAACTGGACATGTCAGTGGCTATCAGAGCTGGCAGGGGTTTTGGTGATTATCTGGCCAGATCAGTAAATCTTGGCACAACACTGCTACACCCCCTTCTCATGCCCGAAGCAGACAAGTTCCTCTGTAGGTTACTGGTCAACCCCCAGAGAGGATCTTACTGGTCAGCTAGTACCTCATTGGCAGAGCTCTTTTGCCAGGCCAGCTATCTCAAAGATTACTGACCAGCCTATAGAGAGACCAACGCCTGTTCCAATCAGCTGAGATGAAAGCCAAGTTCAAGTTGGTTGAAGTACAGTGATCAGGTAGGAGAAAAATTTGGATTCTCTTTCCTTCAGAGGAGGGTTATAAGTGGGTGGCACTTAAAGTGTAATGTCCACTTACATTGATGAGCTATGTGTATATGCATAAATTACTTAAGCTCTCTTTCCCCTACTTTCCTCATTTGGAAACAGGTGGTAATGCCAACACCAGCCTCCAAGAGTTGCTGTGAAGACTCAGTGAGATAAGGCAGATAAAGTACTTGGCACCCAGTAAGTGCTTGTAACTAGTAGCTATTTCTGTCACCTTAACTTCATTTCTCAAAGTCCCAGGAGGGCAATTTTAGCTGGCTCCTTCATTTATGGGGTTCAATTCCCTTCATGAAAAGGACGTCTTTCATCTGAGCCCTCAGGGCTCCTGGACAGACTCAAGAACTCACATGTTTCAGGAGCTGGGGGCCCACCTTTTCAATTGCCAGCAAGTTGCCTTCAAGGGTCTGGGAGCTTCAAGGGTCAAGGTGCTTCTGGCCTCCAGCACTGTCTTTCTGACACTAACTTACTTTTAAATCATATCCTATGGAACCATTTATCTACCTGTGTCTGCCCATGTGCTGGGAAATCAGGTCACAGCAGAAAAATATGCGAGGTCAGAGCTTGCTGGAGAAATTTAGGTCAACCCCCTATCATCTCCCACCTGCCGGATTGGGACACAGGTGAGGTGTCTTTCTGATTTCGTTCCCTTTGGCTTTTATCTTCATCATCTGTCTTTACAGAGCCCATTGATTTAGTGATTTTGGGGTCACTGAATACTTGTTATATTTAACAATTCACAATTGAACGGGGTTATCTGGCAGCGACCCAGTGAGCCAATAGGTTGGTCCAAACAATGATACAGGTACCCTCCACTTTTCAAAAGTTTTGCTTCCTGCCACTTTGCTTTTACGAGAGATCTACATTAGTCCCTGTCTTCTAACTAACTGAAAGAAATCCAAGGAGGATTTTTGCTTTTACCAAAAAAGCCAGAAAGCAAAAATAGCGGTCAGCATTTGTTTCCCAGCGAGCTGTTACAGAGGCAGCACGCACCTCGAGCAGCGAGAGCAGCCCCTCCGACCTCCTGCCCCAGAAGAACTCTGAGCATCTCAGCGTGAAGCCTCCAGAGCTCTGAACTGTGTCTGTGAGCACCGGTGCTTTATCTCTGCTTATTTTGTGCATCCGTTAGCAAGATGTGTCCTGAGGTATCAGAAAGGCCTAAGAGAGGTTATTTGTTGGGCCTGGGAGTCCTCAGACAATTTTCCATGTAAATTAATAGTAATTGCTTCTTTGCTTTTACTCTTTCAGCTTATTAAAGGTCTCAGAGGAACAGTCTACTTTCAGATAGCGAGGGAAACCTGCATTGCTGTTCTGGGACCGTGCAGAATGTACACACAGCTGTGAGATCCTTTACGGGAGAATCCAGTACAGTGATTTTTGTCCTTTACTTTTTTAAAGCAAAGCAAAACAAAACAGCACAGAGTAGCCCAATATGTTGAGTTTGAGCAACTTGGACAGCTGCATAGTCAGGCCTGCGACTCTTTTTTTTGCAGGTATTGCAATTGCCAGTGGCTTTGGGCCCTGACCTTTGTGCCCAATGACCTTTGCCGGTTACCTCAGACCATTTACACTGCTTTAGTTTCTGGTTTGAAACTACCTCTGCTCTCTTACAGATGGATTAAAAAGCTTCGGAAATCAATCCTTCCCAGTGGACCTGAAAGATGGTTCAAGCTGATAGGAAATCCATTTGCAGCTCTGTGCACACTCCGAGACAGCCCCAGCACAACCCAGGCTTCCCTTGGAGAACAGAAGGCTTGAGTTTGGAGGGCACTTAAATCCCCCCGCCCCCATTCTGGTTCTGCCTTCGGTCAAAGGGCTCCACTCCTCTGGCCATTCATTTGCATCAAGCTCCTTATAAGGTTGTGACGAAGATCGGAAGAGAGGCATTAAGGAATGTTTTAGAAATTAGAAGTGGTATATCAATGTATATAATTGCAATATGATACTTTCTTGCTACTAAGCAAAGTCTAACAGACAGGTAGGGGAGGTTGTGAGTGCATTTTCAATACTCTAAGGTCACATATACATGCAAGGTCTTACTAGCGACCACCATTTCTTCTTTTTTTAAATTTGTTATTTTTTAAAATTTTTATTACTTTTTTAAATTTAAATTTTAGTTAATATACATTGCAATCTTGGTTTCAGGAGTAGAATTCAGTGATTCATCACTTACATACAACACCCAGTGCTCATCCCAAGTGCCCTCCTTGATGCCCCTCCCCCATCTGGCCCCATCTCCCACCCATCTCTCTCCATCAACCCTCAGTATGCTCTCTGTCTTTAAGAGTCTTTTATGGTTTGCTTCCCTCTCTTATCTTTTTCCCCCTCTTCCCATATGCTCTTCTATTTTGTTTCTTAAATTCCACACATGAGGGAAATCATAGGGTATTTGTGGAGACCACCATTTCTAATAGTGAGGCTGGCCTGGTGGCTGGTGGTGTTTTAGCTGGAGGAAAGGCTGCCGATCAGACTGCTTTGCTGTGCAGGTGGAGATGGCTGTGGAGTGGTAGCTGAACTGTGGCTTGTGCGGCTGTGAGCGGTGAGGCTGAGACCTTCCCTTGGGCTCTGACCAACCATTTCCTTTCATTTTTCCTGCCTTCATTCTCCTTTTTATTTTATTTTATTTTATTATTTTATTTNAAACAGAGAAAAATGCATAATTCTATCTCCTAGATGCAACCCCTGGGAAGACCGTGAGCCATTCCCTTTTGTTGCTGTTGTTACTGTTTTTAGCTATATATTTTTCATACCTCATTGAAAGCCTATGGTTTATGACATTTTGGTATCCTGCCCACTTCCATTTCTGATTGTAGCATAGTAGAACCTTGATGATCCCTAGGGGTAGCTCTTGGGACCCTCCTGACTCCCCGTATTTGCTAACACT
>NW_027532585.1:9005385-9038627 GCF_008692635.1 Crocuta crocuta
AGCTGGCAGTCAGCACAGAGCCCGACGCGGGGCTCGAGCCCACGAACCGTGAGCTCATGACCTAAGCGAAAGTCGGACGCCTAACCGACTAAGCCACCCAGGCGCCCCCCCTTGTGAATAGTTTAAACCTCAAATATTCAATGGTGGCTACCAAGGGTGTCCTGATCCCTGCACCACTAAGAAAGAAGGGCCATTCAAGATTCTGTTTCTCATCCGTCTTTCTTGACCTTCTCCCAGGGGGAGTTTGGAGCCTTGCAGCCTTGGAGAGTCACCTCACTTAGCCTCATTGCCATCCAGGGAGGGCAGACCCGCAGCAAAAGTCTTCTATTTTCCAGTCGGTGAAAGGGATTGAGGTGGGGATAAAGCAACGTGATCGTAAGCTGCCCCCCTCCCAGGATCTCTCCTCAGGGCCCAGTAGAGGTTGCCTATCAAATGGCCACTGGAAAGATGCAAATGTTGACCTCTCCCCTCTGCACTTGAGCTTATCCTGAGTGGAATCAGAATTCTGTCCTCCGCATAACTCAAGCCTATGACTTCATGCCAGGGCCTCCTTCTGTGAACACACTGAAGCCATTATCCTACCGGGCAATCCTTGTTTTCCTACACTTGTGATTTCAAGGGAGCTGATAGCGCCTCCCCCCTGGAGCCAGCCTCATTGTCCCAGGCCTTTTGGTACCCATATTGAGTAACTTCGAGGTGGCCCGTTAGAGGTGGCTTACACAGTGCAAGTGAGAGAAGGACAAGAAAGTAGCTTTAGGAAAAAAAAGCCAAGCCAAGCCAGGGAGTTGTGAAGGTGATTTGGGCCCAGGTTTCACCCCTCCGCTGCTCTTCCTTGGATGGTAGCCTGCTAGTGTCATCAAAGGGAGGAAGATGGCTCCACACTTCAGAAGAGATCCTAGAAATGTAAAATCTTTCTGCAACCAAGCATCAGTCACTCTCTTGCTCAGACGTGTTTAATGGCTCCTTATGATTTCCAGGATAAAATCAAGTCCCTGGGTATCAATACTTGGAGGAAGCCCTCAACGATCTCCCTTAATTTGCCCTTCTAGGTTTTATTCCTTTTTCTCCATCCCGTTTAGTGGATTTGGTGTAGTCTCTTCATTGGGCTCCATTGATTCACATCTTGTCTGCTGGCAATGGCTCCCCACCTCCTTCCTTCCTTTCTTTTTGGGTCATTTCCCACTACTTACCTCGTACATAACTATTTACAAAAGTGCCTTCCCTTAGATCAGGGGTTAGGAATAGGCAGGCCATGGAACTCAATCGGTTGAACAACCAACTCTTGATTTTGGCTCAGGTCATGATCTCATGGTTTGTGAGCTCAAACTGCATGTCGGACTTTAAGCTGACAGCATGGAGCCTGCTTCAGATTCTGTCTCCCTCTCTCTCTGCCCCTCTCCCACTCTCTCTCTCTCTCTCTCAAAAATAAAAACAACATTAAAAAAAAAAGAAATAGGCAGGCCACAGATTGATTCAACCAGCAGACAATGTGACTTGTTTCTCTCAGAGAATTTTATGAATTTGAGCCAACATTTAAAGTTTGGGAGATTTCACATAACCTTTAACATTCACCTTTAACTTAATCTGAAGAATAACATGCTCTGGCAAAACTGTGGCCACGTTTCAGCACAGTGGTAGCTGTGCTTGCAGACTGGCTCTCACGTGTGGTTGATAGGTCTCACATGCTCTCCTGTTGTCACAGTCCCTACCATTTGTGGACCGTTTGTATGCGTATTTCCACCCGCTTCTGCTCCTCATATTCATAGACCATCTGACTCTACAGGCTTTTGTGCTTGCAACTCCTGCCTTAAGTAAAACAACAATAATTTTACAATAATAAATAGTGAAAACACACACACAGAGTCTTCCAAAACACTATTAAAACAAATTAAAGCACCACCTCGAACCTAACACTGCAGAGTGGGAGAGGCTATCTGGGGTGTGATCTTGTGGGGAAAACCTAAATTTCCCCATCCTGGATGGACTCAGCAGCACTTACGAGGACAGGCAGTGAGGAGCGAGATGGGGGATGTGGAAGACAGGTAGGACTCAAGGGTGGTGCCCAGGCTTTCATTCTGCAATTAGAAGAATGGAGTTTCCATTAACTGATGCAGGAAAGACCATAAGAAAAACAGACTGTAGGGGAAAATCAGAGCATGATTTTGAGACTATTGGATTTGCTATCCCTGTTAGACATCTTTTATGAGTTGAATTGTGTCCCCCCAAAAGATATATTGATGTGCTAAATGCCAGTACTTCAGAATGTGACATTATTTAGAAATAAGATGTAATTAGTTAAGGTCATTCCAGAGCAGCATGGACCCTTAAACCAGTATGCCTAGGATCCTTACAATAGAAGACAACACGCACAAGAAGACGATGGCTGTGTGGCAGAGGCAGAGGTTGGAATGCTACATCTGTAAGTCAAGGAGCTCTGAGGATTGCCAGCAACCGTAAGAGGTTCGGGTTTTAGAGGGCATATGACCTTGCTGACCCCTTGATTTTGGACTTCTACCTTCAGAACTGTAAGAAAATAAAATTCTGTTGTTTTTTGCCACCTAGTTTGTGGTCCTTTGTTAAGGCGGTCCCCGGGAAATTAACACAGCATCCAATTGCAAATGTTGAACATGCAATAAGACATGAGAACTGGAATTCAGTTACATTATTTTGATCTTCACCATAGCCCTGAGTCGTTTATGCCCAATTGTGTCAGTCAGGAGCCCTGAAGGAACCTGAATAGTTTAGAGAAGGATTAATAAAGGGACAGATACAGGAAGACTTCAGGGAATAGTGCAGGCCCCTGAGATTGGTAAAACTGCTATAGGGCTGAAGAGGTGAGAGAAAGGGCAGGTAAGGGAACCTGGGGACCTTACCAAAGAGAGCTATGAGGATGGATTAACCTAACAGGGGAGGGAAACACCCAGCTGACATGGCACTGGAGAGGGTTGCAAGGAGGATTACATACTCCAACCTTATTCTTCTCCTTCCCCTGTCTCATACTTGTCTCTCCATTGATGAACCCAAGGGGAAGGCAGAGGACAAAGGAGCTCGCTGAAGTGGTTCATAGAAGTCACACACCTGGGGCAGAGAACAGGCTGGGAAATGAGATTGGGAAGACAAACAGATCTCCAGCTCACTTAACACATATGCAAACTGATCTCAAGAGAGGTGAAGTGATTCACCCAATGTCTCATGGCTAACGTGTCAGCTTGAGTGGCTCCCAAGACTGGACTCAACCACTTTGTAGTGGGGCTTCCTCTAAAGGCTCACAGGCCTCTGGAACACAAAGAATGCCATTCTACCTGTGGAAGTCAGACACTGAGAGAAATTGAGGGAGGAGGGAGATGTCAGTATGAGACCATCTCAAAATTCGTGTAATAATAAAGGTGACAAGGGGTAGCCTGACTCACTCAGCGGGACCAGCACTGCAGTAAAGCCAATCAGGGAAGACAAGATTTGCTCAGCCCAGAGGGAGAGCTAATGGAGAGTCCCAAGTTCCATGGTTGTTGTAACATGGGAAAGTTCACTTCAATGAGGGACGCGCTGGGCGTTAGTTGAAAGTGATTATTAGCCCATCTCCTGGGGGAAAAGAAATCAAGATGAAGACCTCTTGGTCAAAAGAAAAATGGAATTAGAAGGGAAGAAAGCAGGCAAGGTGCTCTCTTGTTCTCCCATCTGTTTAAACAAGAGCAAGCATGGCATATGGGCTTTATCTCTTGTGCCAGCTCAGACTCATTGGTTGTGGCTATCTAGAACGCTGTGCTGAGATAGATTCTCTGATCAGCGCATCGACATTTGCATAAAATGTTGTGCTTGACATAGTGACGTCTGCTATGAGCATCGAATTGGAAGTAACAAAATGCACGATACACATTTGCATCCTTGAGTGAATGTATTAGGTTGTCAGCAAAGAATTTCATGACCTCCACAGAGACCATGGCATCTTGGTATATAATGGGATGATAGTTACTCTGTATTTTTTGGGAGTTCTTTCTTTTTTGTTTCTCCTTGGTATTCCAAAGGTTTTTATTGTTTTCTTTGGAAGCGACAATGCTGCTTGCTTTTAGCTGTGCTGAAAGAGGATCACTTTTTGACCCTTCTGGGCCCGTGTGTTGCAAGGGGAAGACCGATCCTAGAGCGAGGGGTGGGGCTGGCACAAGAATTGGGAACCCAGGCCAGGATCAGGATGGCTTGTGCTGTGAAACCCTTCTTTCTCTCTCTTGCTCAAGCCAGGAGATGTCTGGTTTTCACCGAAGGGAGGGAATTTATTTTTATCTTTTTAAAAAAATGTTATTTATTTCTGAGAGAGAAAGAGAGACAGCATGAGCAGGGGAGGGTCAGAGAGAGAGGAAGATACAGAATCTGAAACAGGCTCCAAGCTCTGAGCTGGCTG
This sequence comes from Crocuta crocuta, assembly GCF_008692635.1. NCBI lineage: Eukaryota > Metazoa > Chordata > Mammalia > Carnivora > Hyaenidae > Crocuta > Crocuta crocuta. The sequence continues at coordinate 9,009,779 of NW_027532585.1, forward strand.
TCAGCACAAAGCCCCAATGCAGGGCTCGAACCCGTGAACCACGAGATCACGACCTGAGCTGAAGTCAGACGCTTAACCGACTGAGCCACCCAGGCACCCCTCTTTTTTACCTGTCCCATCCAACCCATATTAGCCAATAGCTTGTCCTTGATTGGGGATCTCATGCCTTCACTACCCTTTGCTTCCTCTCCCCATCCTATCTTCAAGGAGGTTCAAACCCAAAGGCTCTAGTCCTTGATTTCTGAGAGACAGCCCTGCCTGAGAGGCCTGGACAATTGGCTTCATCCACAGGCTGGAGGTACATTAAGTTGTGACTTGGCAGAATGTAAGCAGCTAATGGATGTGACAACCTTCAAAAGGCCTCAGGACACATCTTTTCAGCCATTCTCCTGGGTCACCACCTCACTGATGGTGTTGTTTACAGGAAATCCTCAGACATGGAGGCAGGGACATGGATGGGAGAGACGAAGGAGTTAAGGGGCGGGGCTTGTTATTCTTACCAGCACCATTGGCGGAGAGGGTTTTATGTATCAATACCACATCAGGGAGCTTTCTCTCCCAAGTTAGGTAGGGTCAGATGAAATGGGATAGGGAATATGGGCAAGCATCCTAACTTCCGAAGAGCCCCTCTGGCCTCTACCCAACACGCTCACAATATGATTGGCAGGGCTCCACTAGCCTTGCCTCTAAATCCCGCCCCCCGCCCCCCCACCGGTCTTTGTTGGAGTCTGAAATTTCTATCTCAGAGGTATTGTTTAGCCCTAATTCCAGTTATTTCTTTTAAAGGGTTACTTACTCTTACTCTTCAAAAGATGTTAGAGTCCATGGAGCAGGTGTTCTATTCAACTGCCTGGGGTTTGAGGTGGGCACAGCCCTGAGGCAGGACTGCAGGGTCCTGGATTGGGTTTGGACTGCCTCCAGGGCATCTGAGTCCTTCTCTTAGGTTTTCGTTCCCTTGTCTGTGCATGGAGAAGGGAATCCAGTGATCCTGGCCTCACTTTCGTTTCTCTCTGTGTGGAATTAATTCTAATCCCCTCCCACTCAGGGCAACTAGGGGAAATCCATGTACCTTCCTCTTCTCTTGCTGTCCTCCAACTTCCAACAGCTAAGGGTCAATGAGAGAACCACGTGCAGCCTCTTGAAAGGGAGAAATGTCACAGAAAGTCACTATGCTGCCCGAGTGGGTTGTGAATGTGACTTTTGGGGAATAGGAGGCAGATCTTTGAGATACGGAGCAGGGGGCTCGGGGAGGTGATACAGAGCAGAGCTGCAGTAGGCAGTGCAGAGTCCCTGAGCCTTAAGTATTCATGTGTCCCCTTCTCCTACTTGTAATTCAAAATATAAACACCATATGGCAAAAAAAATAAAAAATCAAGAATCCAATATAGTTCTGAATTTTTAATACTCTTTCAGAAATCTAAAATAACAAATTCTTTAAAAGCACTCTCTCTGAGGGTGGTGGAGGGAGCGGGGAATGCTTGCCGTTTGCTGAAGGTCATTGTCACAGCCCTGGCCTCATCAACAATTGCTGAGGAGCCATCTCCCTTTGCTGGTCATCGTGTCCATGTCTGGCCCGGAGCAAGTCATGTCTCCCTGAGACTCAGGTGTCTTGTTTGAAACACAAGGAGCTTTGTGGGAAGGTTCTCTAAAGATACTTCACAGGGTCTAGGATTGGTTACTTTACAAAGAGGATGGGTGCTTTGGTTTGTTTTTAAACGTTTATCTGTCCAGGAGTCTGTGCTGTAACAAACAGTAAGCTGAAACAAACAACAAATAGGAAATACCCACAAAACAATGGTAGTGATTTGCATGGGAAACAATCAGGTTCTCTGGAAGCACCCTATCCATTCTGCTCAGGTTTGGTAGACTGCGGACAGGAAGTGTGGTGCACAATAATACTTCGGGCGTTTTTGTTTTCTCTCCTGCAAATGGGGAGGATGTGTGAGAACATATGGAACATTCCATTCTGGGATCATCTGGCTCCTGTCCTAATACTATTAGAGGAATCTTGTAACAGTTAAAGCTTTGTTCCAAGGAGGCTTTTTGTTGCTTTCTACTGCCTTCCAAAAAGTCTTCTTTTCCTCTCCAAAGGTTGTGGTAGAGAGGAAGGGTCCCCAGGGAGATGTCGACAGGTGTGGTTTGTTCCCTTGTCTCCCCTCAGCCCCTCTTTCTCGAGGCCAAAATGGAGAAGGGTCTGCATTGGCTTCAAACAGAAAAGCTCTTTTCAGAGGTGGGTGGGAGGGCAGAGGAGGGGCTTGGTAAAACTGGCCATTTTCCAAACTCTGAAACAGCCTCCTCTGTTTGAGGAGAAAACATGAGAAACTGAAAGCAGGAAAAAGGGATTTTTATCAGATTTGTGAAAGCGGAAGAGAGGTGCGTGAGGTGGAGAAGTTGGGACGATGCACCAGAGTGGTGGTCTCCTGTTGGCTGGCTTAGAGCCTCCTGTGATACTGCTGCTTCTACCTTTTCAGGAAGGTTCGGAGTGATTGAGGAAAACAGGGTGTTAGTAAGCTGGTTCAGCAACAGGTGTGCTGTCTCATGGGAACATCCACTGGATGTTGAGAGTGTGAGAGTTATGTCTTATCATTTCTTTTTTTTTTTTTAAGTTTATTTGTTTATTTTGAGAGAGAGAGAGCACGAATGCGAGCAGAGGAGGGGCACAGAGAGAATCCCAAGCAGGCTCCACACTGTCAGCGAGGAGCTGGATGTGGGGCTGGAACTCACAAACTGCAAGGTCATAACCAGAGCCGAAATTAAGAGTGAGACTCTTAACAACCTGAGCCACCCTGGCGCCCCTTTGCGTCATCATTTCCTATGGCTGATACCATCCTAAGCCACTTCCTGGATAAACCTCTGGCTGTCTAGAAGAAGCTGGTGTCCTCCCTGGGATGGTAAATCTCTTTATTTCTCTTACTAGTTAGAAATAAAACCAAATAAAAGCTTCTTGCTTTGGAAACGCAGACTGTGGCTGGGTAGTTCTGGAGACCTGTGAGAAGGCATATCCTCATATCCCCAGCCAGGGGCTCCTTGACTCTCTGCAACCCTCTGCAAGGACTTCATCCTGGATCTTAGCCGGAGGGGCCAGGTTGCCCTGTGTGGGTCCATGACTGGCCAGCCTGGGCTTCTGGAGGGCAGAGAACTCCCTCCCATCAGTATCTGGTCTGCAGGGGAGGGGCTATCAAATCTGGCCAGAAGTTTCCCAGAGAAATCCTTTGCCAAGTCCCAACTGGTAAATAATAAAACTCAGGTGAGGCTCCCGGTGTGATGTTAATATAATTCCATTCCAATCCAGGAATGTTGCCTGAATTCATTTCTATCTTCTAGAATAATAATAGAAGTCTCCATCCTTTGTCAAGACCTCAATGGTGGTAACTGTAAAATAGCTTGTCTTTCACTAGTGAAACTAAACTTTTAGTTGTGGAACATTGAAGCACTTAGCAGGTTCCTCTGATTTTTTTTTTAAATATTTTTTATTTATTTCTAGGAGAGAGAGAGAGAGAGAGAGAGACAGCGTGAGCAGGGGAGAGTCAGAGAGAAAGGGAGATATAAACTCTGAAATAGGCTCCAGGCCCTGAGCTGGCAGTCAGCACAGAGCCCGACGCGGGGCTCGAACCCACGAACCGCGAGATCATGACCTAAGTGAAAGTCGGACGCTTAACCGACTAAGCCACCCAGGCGCCCCTCCTCTGATTATTTTTCAGGGCAGCCCAATGAAGTAGGACTTCCGCCATCCCTGTTTCTCAGATGGGGGCCTTAAGGCAGAAGAGTTGAGGCTGGTGGGTAGTAGAGCTAGGATTATGGGCTCAGACCAACCTGGCTTCAAAGCCTCTGCTTTCACCACTGTCATATCTTCCCTAGTGACGGAGTGGATTCATGCAATATGCAGTTGGAAGGGACCGTATAGACCAGTGGGAACAACAGTCTCCTTTTACTGAGAAAGAAACTGAAACTCGGTCAGATTTCATATTGGTTAAGAGACTGCCTGGGTCTAAGTTCTGGCTGTTTCTCTAACTAGCCCTGTGACTTTGGGCAATTTGTTTTTTCCTCTCTGCCTCTATTTCCTCATCTATAAAATGGGAATAATAATACCCACCTCATGGCATTGTTGTAAAACTTAACAAAGTAATCATTATAAAACATTTAGCACAATAAAGGTGAGCTTTTTTCGTTGTTATTGTTGGTAATAGTGAAAAATTGGAAATAAATTAATAATACTGTTTAGTAAATCATATATACATAGATACATATATTTAAATACATACATAATTGTGCAATTGATATATATATATATATTCTGACTACACAGACAGTCCCCATCTATGACTTTACAATGGTGTAGAAGTAATATGTGTTCATTAGAAATGGTGTTTCAAATTTTGAATTTTGATCTTTTCCGGGGCTAGTGATACGCAGTACGATTCTTGTGACGCAGGGCAATGGTGGCAGCTATAGCCCTGATCAGCCACGCGACCACGAGGGGTAACAACCTACACACTTACAGCCATTCTGTTCTCCACTTTCAGCACACTCTTCAGTAAATAATGACACGAGACATTTAACACTTTATTATAAAATGGACTCTGCATTAGATCATTTTGTCCAACTGTAGGCTAGTGTAAGTGTTCTGAGCACATTTAAGATAGGCTGGGCTGAGCTGTGAGGTTCAGGTGATCCACTGTATTAAATAAACTTCAACTTATATTTTCAGGTCGCAATGGGTTTATCAAGATGTGAAACTAGGGGGCGTCTGGGTGGCTTAGTCGGTTAAGCGTCCAACTTTCGCTTAGGTCATGATCTCTCGGTTCGTGGGTTCGGGCCCCGCGTCGGGCTCTGTGCTGACTGCCAGCTCAGAGCCTGGAGCTTGTTTCAGTCTATGACTCCCTCTCTCTCTGACCCTCCCCTGCTCACGCTGTCTCTCTCTCTCTCTGTCTCCTAGAAATAAATAAAACAACAACAAAAAAATCTATAAAAAAAAAGATGCGAAACTAGTGTAAGTGGAGGAAGGTCTGCATGTGTATTGAATATATATGTTATAGTCAATGAAATAAAATGAAACTTACAGAAACCATAATTTTGCAGAATAATTACATGGGAAAATGCTTATAATTTAATGTTTAGTGACAGTAAAGGCTACAAAACATTGCTTACAGTACAATTCCAAATTTAAATAACATCCATATATGAAAAACTGTACAAAAGTCCTAATAGTTATCCAGTTGTTATTTCTGGGAGGGCAGATTTTATGAAATGAATGTTTACATTCCCTCAAAATTCCTATGTTGAAATCCTAGCCCCCATTCTGATGGGGCCCTTGGGAGGAGATTAGGTCACAGGAGTGGGGCCCTCGTGAATGGAGTTGATGCCCAGAGAGCTCTCTCTCCCTTCCATTGTTGATGACACCACAAAAAGATGACATCCCTGAACCAGGAAGTGGCCTGTCATCTGACATCAAGTCTGCTCACACATTGATCGTGGACTGTTAGAAATAAATTTCTGTCATTCACAACCAACCCAGGGTCTGATAGTCTGTTACAGGAGCCCCAGCTGAGTAAGACCGCGATTCTGTGTTACTTTTACTTCTGGTTTACACTTGCCTGCATTTCCTCAATTGTATATAATAAAATGAATTGCTTTCAAAATGTAAGCAGTGCCCAGAAATGATAAGAATTTTTGTCCTTCTTGATGCTTAGCTGATTTGTGAGCTTTCTTTTATGAGGACATTTATAGTTTCTGGGTTTCCTTTCACACACAGTAAGAATGGCTGGCCCATCCCATACCTGCTTTTAACATCTATCGGAGGAGTAGCTGTCCCAGCCCATGGCACATCCCTGAGAACCTTCCGTCCTTGGCACAAAATGGGAACAGGACCATGCAGCCCTCCCTGCAGGCCAACAGCAGGGAGCGTTGAGTTCGTTGGTCATCCCTGCCTTGCTTGCTTTTGAAGCTAATTCTTCTCAAGGTAAACTTGAATTTTCTCCCCTACATTTACATTTTAATGTATTTATTTGTTTTTGCTAAGCTGTGACAGTCTGAGGTAGGTCTGGAGCTGACACAAATACACAACCACATGTTATTTTAGGGAGATAGTCTTGTTCCAAGTTTCTGAAACGTCTCCATCACAGAAGAGGTTGTGACTAGATTGTGCCCCCTCCCCCATCTTCAAAATTCATAAAAGTCTTGTGACACCATAATATTTCTGGTTGTTTTAATGAAAGCAAAAATAAGGTTTTATATTGCCACTTGAAAAACTTAGCATGAAAAATAAAAATTAAATTAAAAAAAAATTGGAAGAAGGCTGTGTCTTCGGAAGACGAGCTGACTCACTCGGTGTCCGTGTCTCTAGCTCCCGCTGCATTCCCGCGGGGGTACCAGTACCTGAACTGAATTTTTTCAATGTTTATTTATTTTTGAGAGAGAGAGAGAGAGAGAGAGAGAGAGCGCATAATTGGGGAAGGGGTAGAGAGAGGGAGACACAGCATCCAAAGGAGGCTCCAGGCTCTGAGCTGTCAGCCCAGAGCCCGACGCGGGGCTCAAACTCACAAACCACAAGATCATGACCTGAGCTGAAGTTGAATGCTCCACCGACTGAGCCACCCAGGTGTCCACCAGTCCCTGAATTTGAGAAGTACTCAATTCCCCCTAATTCTGCAAGTTCTGGACGGGCCATTCCCTACAGTTTTCCCTTTGTGGCTGCTAGAGGGGTGAATGAAAGCCTACCTTTCCTGTTTTTCAGAGAGGCAACCGCAAACAGCTTTCTCTTGATAATATTAGCCGATTCTTACATAGCAAATCTTTGATGCATTGTTTTACTAACAAAGCTTCTGTGTGTTTTCTTCATCTTAATAAAGGTTTCTTCCTATGGTACCCAGAAACTATGTTGAAGGTAGGAGGTGAGCGGAACCATCATAGTTCTGAACTGGTCTTCTCATCCTGATGACTATGAACCTGGGATCCAGGAGGGGAATTAGGAGGAGACAGACATTAAAATGACCATGAGCTGAGCACAGGGCTACATAGGCCTCTCCCCCTTGTTAATTCCCACAACCCTGTGAATAAGGGGTATCATCTCTGTTTTGTCAGTTGAAGCAATGGAGGCTTGAAGAGGTCATTAAGCTTCCCAAAGTCACACAGCCCATAAGCAGAGTTAAGATTTGCTTTCCAAGTGACTTGATGGTAAAGCAGGGGGTGTCGCCATCTCCACTGCAGTCCTTGAGCTCAATGTGTCTGTGATCTGCCTGAAGATCTGTCCTAGGAGTTTGTGACATACACTCATCAACGTGCTCATGACTGGAAACAATGAACTTTTAAGTTAAATTCGGAGGAATTGCTGTGGTTTACCTGCTTATATGCTTTCTTCGGTGGAAATGAAAAGAAGGCTATAAGTGGGTGAGGAATGTAGGGACATGGAGGGATGGGGGTGGTGTTATAGAGAGTGTTCTGGAATATTCTGTTAATATATGCATAGTGTTTATGCATTATTGTCACATTTTACTTTTCCATATGTTAAAATGTACTTCAGGGCGCCTGGGTGGCTCAGTTGGTTAAGTGTCTGACTTCGGCCTAGGTCATGATCTCACCGTTCTCAAATTTGAGCCCTGTGCCAACTCTGTGCTGACAGCTCAGAGCCTGGAGGCTGTTTCAGATTCTGTGTCTCCCTCTCTCTCTCTCTCTCTCTCTCTGCGTTTCCCCCACTTGTGCTCTGTCTCTCTCTCTCAAATATAAATAAACATTTAAAAAGTTTTTTTTTAAAGTACTCCTTGTTTCCCTATGGGAAAATCAGCTGTCATTTGGCTGTGGCAGAATACGTTGAAGAACTGTCACAAACCACCTTGCCTTCAGGGACTTGCGCAAGGCCATTCTGACTGATTAGTAACAACCTGAATCAGAATTCAGGTCTCCTGGTTTCCAGTCAAAACTTGTGTAATGTTGTTACTTTTTAAGATTTGGCCTGTGAGTGTTGACTTAGGGGATACTCTAACCGAGGGGAAGAATTTGCCGACCTGCGAGGACTCCAATGACTTTCGCTAAGATGAATAAAATAAATAGACCCAACCTTAAAAGTCTGCACCCTGCATACTTCTTCTCCTTAATTCGTTAATCTGTATACCAAATGGTTGTTGAGGAACTGCTCGTTCCACACTCCTTGGATGTGTGAGTGAGGACCTCCTGTGTACTTAGGAAATAGGTCTTCACCCGCTCTGGAAATTTGATGAAAGGTATGGATCCTTGTGGCAGACAAATATTTACATACATTCTTTGGGGGACCTTCTGAAGTCTATCCATTGAGGTCATGGACCTCAAGTGAAGAGCTTTTGATCTAAGGGGTTCGACCTTGAATCAGTTCCCGTTCCCAAGTCACTCATAACCTAGTTGCTTACTACTTAACATTGAATTTCACAGCCCAATCCACTGAAAGGTTGACAAGCATGTTCTGGTAAAGAAGTAAAGTATGCTTCTTGTTACCATTTTCATGGCATCTACAGGAAATTCAGGTATCCTCAAGCCTTTTAAAAAAAATTTTTTTTAACATTTATTCATTTTTTAGTGAGAGATAAAGTGCAAGTGGGAGGGGGGCAGAGAAAGAGGGAGACACAGAATCTGAAGCAGACTCCAGGCTCTGAGCTATCAGCACAGAGCCCGATGCAGGGCTCGAACCCATGAGTGGTAAGATCATGACCTGAGCCGAAGCCGAACACTCAACCGACTGAACCATCCAGATGCCCCCATCCTCAAGCTTTAATAAGAAAGGTTTTATACCAGGGGCTTCTGGGTGGCTCAGCCAGTTAAGCATCCAACTCTTTTTTCTTTTTTAATGTTTACTTATTCTTTGGGAGACAGAGTATGAATAGGGGAGGGGGAGGGGGAGAAGGAGTCACAGAATCTGAAGCAGAGCTGTCAGCACTGATCCGAATGTGGGGCTTGAACCCACGAACTGTAAGATCATGACCTGAGTTGAAGTCAGACATTTAACCGACATAGCCACCCAGGCGCCCCTTGTATTCAGCGCTTGATTTTGGCTCAGGTCATGATCTCACAGTTCATGGGATGAAGCCCCACGCTATCAGTGTGGTGCGTGCTTCTCTCTCTCTCCGCCACTCCCCCACTTGTCTTTTCTCTGTTTCTGTCTTTCAAAATAAGTAAATAAATTTAAAGAAACAAAGGTTTTATGCAGATGCCATGGGGGACACAAAGACATATTCCACACAGGCTCTGCCTTCAAGTGTCTTTTTCCACTAGGTAATGTAGACAGTGATACCAAAATACAGCAATTTCAAGGTCCAGTGAGTGGGACAACTGACAAGGGTCACAGACATTCTCAGCAGGCAGGGCACCTGGTGGTTCAGGTGGTTCTCACGTAAGAGGAGGGGAAGGGGGAAGCTGGGGCCAAATTCCTACTGTTGGTTCCCGTGACAGAGACTCAGAGCAAGAGTCCATGCAGGATGAGTACTCCGATCACGCCTGCTGGTCAGTCTCACCCTTTAGGCCCAAAATCCAGCACTACTGGGAGGGGGTCCTGGCTGGGATCCCCGGCTCCACGGTTACTGCCTGGACTTCCTCAGGCTGGTTTCTTAATTTCTCTGAGCCCCATAAGTTGTTGGAAAAAGTCAGTCCAGAAGGTGAGACTCAGAAGATTGGATGGAATTTCCTTAACCAGGAGCTATTGAGAAAAATCTTACGGAGCCTGTTTGGATGCTGGCTTTTCTCCATTTGGTCCCCAAGAAGCAAAATGGTACCAGGGTCCAGAGTATTGATGGGACGTGGGTTGGACCAGAGCAATTACGGCTGAGGTGGGGGATATGGTCTCACACTTGGTGTGTTTGGAAGGTATCAGCACAACATGCCCAATGCAATTTTATTTCACAAATATGCATTGTGTGCGCTTGCTACACTCAAGACAAGTACAGCTCACTTCTGAAGGACTCTCCTCGGAGATAGAATGATAAGAAAAGTAAATAAATAACTGCAATATAAGGCAGTGTAAGATAAGCACCAGGGAGGAGCAGATCACTAGGGGAAATCACTCTCCCTCTGCTCAAGGAGAGTGAAAGGCTTTGCTCACCTGGCACTGGACATGGGTTTTCAAGAATGGCTAAGGCTTTTGAAGTCTTTTTATTGTTCTGATAATAAAAACAACATATGTTTATCATAGAAATGTTATAAGTACAGAAGGTTAAAAATATAAGCACCAGTAATTCTACCCTCAGAGCTAATCACTATTAGTATTTTGGTGTGTTTTCTTTTCCCTTCGCCTGTAAATGCGCACATACGCAGTGTAAAATGTGGCTCGAACTATCACAGATGTGCAAGGATATGTAAGCCGTGCCTTGCTTCTGTGACAGTCACCACCAACTCAGGGGCCAAAAACCTGGATCGAGAATCCACCGCCAGCCGCAGAGGGGTGTCAGCAGGGCTGCCCGTGTTCATTCTGGAGGCTCCTGCCTCTGCTCCTTTGCAGGTTCCTGAGGTCGCCTGCATCCCTACTCACAGCCTTGCCTCGCTCTGACCTCCGCGTCTATCGTCACATCTCCCCATCTGATTCTCCTATCGCCTGTCACCCTTTTACCAATGTCGTATGATTACATCAGGCCAACCTGGATAATTCAGGGCAAACCACCATCCTAATCCTGTGATTCACTTCATCATATCTGCAAAGTTCCCTTTGCTAGGTAAAGTACTATACTCAAGTTCTAGGGATCAGGACACTGATGACTTTGGAGGCCATTATTCTCTTTGCTGGGGAGCTATGGTGGGAGTGATCTATTTTATCAGGCATATTGGTGCTGATGAGGAGGTGATACCGCACAAGTATGCAGAGGTGGGTATGGCCAGATAGGAGAGCCATTGTTTTTTAAATCTTTGCACTTTCTTTTATGAGGTTTCTTAAAAAAAATTAATTTGAGGGCAGAGGCAGAGGGGGAATGAAAGAATCTTTTTTGTTGTTCTTGAAGCTTTTATTTATTTATTTTGAGGGAGAGAGAACAAGAGCAGTAGAAGGGCAGAGAAAGGGATGGGGAGAGAATCCCAAGCAGGCTCTGCACTGACAGCATGGAACCCGACGCGGGGCTCTAACTCACAAACTGTGAAATCATGACCTGAACTGAAACCAAGAGTCGGATGCTTAACCGAGTGAGCCACCTAGGTGCCCTGAAAGAGAGGATCTTAAGCAGGCTCCTGGCTCAGTGCAAAGCATGACATGGGGCTTAGTTCTACAACCCTGGGATCATGACCTGAGCTGAAACCAAGAGTCAGACGCTCAACCAACTGAGCCACGCAGGTGCCCCCAGTGAGGAGAGTCTTGAGTATTCTGCAGTAAAAAGTGATACATGGGTCATTAGAAGATGAGGACTCAAGTCTCTGCCTCCCCTCTCATGGTGTGGCCTTGGGAATTCTTCTAGTCTTCCTTTGGCTTCGATGTGCTGCTCAATAAAGTTTGCATTTTGGCCTTCATCAGTGGTTTCTGTGGGCTACCAGCCCTGGGGCCTGTGAAGTTCCTGCAAGTCAACAAATCTATATGTAGCAAATCACGTGGTAGCTCCCAGTAGGTGCTATTTTTGAAGCACGTGGCAATGCTGTACCGATGAATGAGACATGTCATTCATTAAAAATGTTACTGAACAGGGGCGCCCAGGTGGCTCAGGTGGTTAGCATACAACTTCCGCTCAGGTCGAGAGCACATAGGTTCGAGCCCCACATCAGGCTCTGTGCTGACAGTTCAGAGCCTGGAGCCTGCTTCAAACCGTGCGTCTCCCTCTCTCTCTGCCCTTCCATCTCATGCTCCGTCTCTCTCTCAAAAATAAACAAACATTAAAACATTTTTTTGAAAAGCATTACTGAAGTCACAGTAGCTGTCTGTCGGTCCATAGACTCTTCGAAGAGAAAACTACTCACACATGGGGAGTCCATTTATCTTTAAATGGGATTTGGAACCACTCCCGTGGACAGATTTCCCCAGCACAAAAACTCTTATTGAATTGAGGAGGAATGGGGAGACATGTTTTGTGGGTTGGTTGGTTGGTTTTGGCTTGGGTTTTGGTTTTGTTTCAGGAGACATGTGGGTGGACTGTGCTGTGGGAAGGCCGCCCTAGAGGTAGTGTGGGGCCTCAGATTTGAGGATGCCCAGATCATTGCTTTTGTCCTGATATCGGCAGCCCTAGCTCCTCATTTCCCTTAGTCTTTGATGAAAACTCGCCTCCTCCCTGAAGCCTTTCCTGGCCTCCCCAATACCATTGCTGCTCCTCTCTCACATGCCACCCAGTCCGTGGGTCTCCTTCTCAGACTTGGGCGTTCTCTCCAGTGCCCATCTCGCCTTGGCATTTGATGTCCTTTCTAACCGACCATCTCCCCTACCCCTGTGTTGGCTGCATGCGAACAGACTTTGGCTGTTGACTTTACTATTACAGTCCCAGCACCCAGAACACTTTATTTTTAAAACTTAGTTGACATTTTTTATTCAGGTGTCATTAACATATAGTGTTAGTTTCACGTGTACATGATTCAACAATTCTTTACATTTCTCAGTGCTCATCATGATAAATATGCGCTTAATTACCTTTATCTATTTCACCCATCCCTCCATCAACCTCCCCTCTGGTAACCGTCAGTTTGTTCTCTTTAACTGGGGATTCAAGGGGATTTAGGAGGAATTTAAGAACCTCTTCCTTTGTTTGCTCACTTGTTTCGTTTCTTAAATTCCACATATGAATGAAATCACGTGGTATTTGTCTTTCTCTGCCTGGCATTTTTCACTTAGCATAATACCCAGCACCCAGAACACATTAGAAGGTGTTTCATAAGTAACTGTTGGATGAATGAATGAGTGAATGAATGAATGCAGATGGGAGGGATGAGGAAGGCCTACATTGTCCAGCTCGCCCTATTCACTGTCTGCCTTCCAGCCCCAACCCCTGAGGGTTTCCCATCTTGGGGCCCTTCCGGCCTCTGAGACTCCCATTTCCCCTCCCCATCCCCCTCCCACTCCCAGATTTCCAGATGTCTCTTACCGTTACACCGTTTGGCTCCTTTGAATTTGAATTTGCATGCCCCACATGAGGAGGCCAGCCAAGAGGGGTCCAAGAGAGTTCAAGAGAAGGCAAACTTGAAAAATCTTTTTTTCCTGTTCTGCACAGAGGGCTTATCAGAGGCCTCAACAGAAGTGCACATAGGTAACCGGTGCACAGTGCCGACGGCAGTGTCTGAGGTGCTCAGGTGAGAGCTGAGATTCAGAGGTGCTGCCTTGTAACTCTAGCCAGGACTGAGGTGCTTTTCAAGTGTCCTGCTTCAGAATCTAAACACACCCCACTCTACCTTCTTTTAGTTTCTAAATCTGGTCAGGGAAGGGAGACTATAGTCAGCAGGAACTAGGGTAACACAGGCATGGTGGACCCTTGCCCAGTCCCCTAACACTCCAGGCCGAACCCTGAGGTGTGCCTATAAGGGGGAAGGGGCCTGACCAGAGGTGCTGAGACCACTCAGAGGGCGTTTCCATATGCTAAGGGAGGCAGTGACCTACCTTAAGACGTTGGGTTTGTTCAGGGCCTGAACATCAAGGGGTCTAACATATTGGACGAGCCTGGTTCTACCTCTCTACTCGCCACCAACTTGCTGTGTGGCCTTGAATCATATTCCCAGCCTTTCTGAGCCTCTGGATTGTCTTCCACAAAGATGGGACACCAGCAAATTAGAATATGAAGTGGTTTTCAAAGGTTGGGCTACTGCTCAGTACCATTACAGATGAGGGGCCCTGAATGGAAAAGCCTTTGTGTAGAACTTGTCTGAGACCTAACGCAGAAGTGACAAACAGCTGCGTGTCTGGGGGTATCAAGTTCTCAGGGAAGATGTAGACGTCTTTTGGCCAAGCTTTGGTGCTGATTGCTTCCTGTGGGTATTTTAGGTCAGAATGTCAATTCTCATCTCTCCCTGGTCAGTGGGGGGCGGGGGAGTCTGGGAACTCCCATGAGGAAGCTGGACTCTATCCTTGTCTCCCTTCCCTGCCTCCAATCGGATCACCAGTTTCGAGTAATTCCCTGTCCTGAATTGCCTCTGAGCCACTCACCTGTCTCCTTCCCTTGGGTGCCACCCTAGTGCCATCCCCTGGGTTCCTGTACAGCCTCCCTAGCCTTGTCCCCCCTGGTTTGCAGAGCAGCTAGGGTGATGCTTGGAGCTGGACAATCTCCTCCTTGGTCGAAACCTCTCAAAGTCTCTGCACTGCTTCCCCTAAACCCGAGCTCTCCCCATGGCTCCCACGTCCTCTGCAATAATCTTGCCTGCCTTTTATAACTCTGGCCACATGGAGCCACTTGCCCCATACTCTCCACCTCCAGCCCTTTGCACCTGCCGTTCTTGTGGCTGGAACTGCCATCCTTGCCAGCTCCTCTTAGGTAACTCCTACTTGATCTTTGGGCCTCTGTATTTGGGAGACATTTTCTCCTGCTGCTTTCCCTGACCCACGTTCTCTGGCTCGGGCTGAGATTTCTCCTCCTGTGCTAACTCCGATTCTCTGGAGGCATTGGCCTGGAATGCTAGTTTGAGAAGGTTTTTGAGACCAAGGTTTGTGGGAAAGAGAGTGGTTCGAGGTGTTTGCAGCGGGGGCGGGGGGGGGAGAGGGAGGGGTGGTGAGCGTGTACAATGCAAGCTTAGCCATGCTGGCACCCTCCTTCCCCGTCCTAGATCTGGCTTGCTCCTTCCCAGAGAAAGCCTCTCACTGCTGCTGCTCACCGTGATCTTGCCTTCCCCAAATGCCTTTGTGTAGAATCAGCACCACACAGCTTAGTCCTGGTTTCTTCCATAATTGTGTTAGTTATTGTTTCTGGTACCAGGCCTAGCCTGGAAACTCCTGGAAAATAAGAGGCTTTTCATCAAGTCGTCCGTGTGCTTATCCAGCAGGGCTGGAACATAGTTGCTGATGGCTGGGTGGCTGCTTGCAACCCTTCACTCTGGCCGGCCGCACCCTGACGATGGCCACTTGTCCCCCTCCCTAGAGCCCCTGAGAGCCCATGCTTCTGGTGCTTTCCTCCTTTGCTGGTGCCTGCCTCTACCATGCTGGGGCTCCTCATGGCTCCCTCCTTCCTGTCACTCAAGTCTCCTCCTACGTTCGATTCAAATGTCACCTCCCGAAAGACCCTTTCCTCACTACCCTTTGTGACTCTGTGGAACCTTCCTCTGCTTCATATTCTTTAGATCCCACGCTCACTTTCTGAAAGTATTTATTGTGTGTTTCCTTTTTTCTTATTTTTTGTCTACCCCACCCCAGATCCTCCCAATATAATAAACATACCCCTGAAGGCAGTGTTTGATCTGTCTGGTTCTTACTATATCCTCAGTTTAGGCACTCTTACTGAATGGATAGATAGATAGATGAGTGAATGATGAATGAATGAATGAATGAATGCTAAAGGAATGGACTGTCTGTCTTTGAGATTGATCTGGTAGGAGAAACCTTTTGCCAGATTATTAATTTCCCACTTCTTTGGGAGTATGGCCTCTTGCTCTGCAAACTCAGGAGATTTATAGATGGCCTCTTGCTTTCTGGAGAGGAGAAAGCAGAGTGTTTACTAGAAAGAAAAGAAAAACACAAGGGAAAGAAAACGGTTGTTGGGTTGTACGTAGACTGGGCCACCTGAGAGGCAAAGGAGCCAGCGGCCATCTTTCTGCTCCCCAGCTTCTCCAGCGAGAAGAAAAGAGGCCATGAGAGGGCCCTTCCCATGGCCATATTTGCTAGAAAACAATGAGCCACATTTCCCAGCTGACTCACCAGAAAGAAACAAATAGCCCTCTGTGGGTCTCTGAGCCTCTGACTTGAGAATCCCCTGAAGAATGTTAAGGGGGTTTAATGTTTCTTAGCAGAAAGTGCTTTAGGAGAAAGGAAATAGAGACGGAGGGAGGCATTTTCCTGTATCCTTTTTGGTCTTAACAAACAAGGCCTGTTCCTCAGGAGAATGTTTTGTTCCCCTCCCCCTCCTCTCTCTCTCTCTCTTTGCTGAAATTTTCATCCTCAAAGCCTACTGTTCAGTGTATGCTCAAGGCTGCCTCTTTCCTAGGTCCGGGTAGGGAGCCACTTAACCCATGGTTGATGTGTGTTCCCAATATTCCTCACTGGGATCGATTTGGAAAGTACCAAAAGGCAAAAGGAAAAAAAATGAAAACAATCTGTATTTCCGGCACTCAGAGGCAACTCTCCGGGATTTTGTTGCTCTCATATATATGTTATTTGTTTCTCTTATATGTATTTATAAAAAACGGGAACACATCAGACACTGATCTTTCACTTGACAATATATCCTAAGCAGACACTGATCTTTCACTTGACAATATATGATAAGCAATCATGAATATTCTTTAAGAAAAAAATTTTGTTTCCTGCTTACAAGATAATATACTTTTGTTATAGAAAACTAACAGATAAAATTAAATTAAGAAATAGCGCAGGAAATACATTTTTAAAAGATTGTAATTTCATCATCAGAGATAATCACTATAAAATATGTATCTAATTACTCTCTGAAAACATATTCTTAAAAACACAATTACATTTAAAAGCCTGTTCTTACAAAGATAAAAATAGGGCATGTTGTACAGTCAGTGAGGGAAATAGTCTCTTATAATATGGCTATTTAAAATTAAGTACAGTTCATATTCATACATTGTAGGTTCAATGAAATCTGTTTAAATCTCCTTCTCCCTTGCCTTTCTCTACTGTAAAGCCTTGAAAGTGAAAAATACCCAGGTTCCCTTGCAGCTGGTATGGCCGTATGATATGTTCTGGTCAATGGGATAAAGACAGATACCCAGGGAAGGCTTCTCATCCCAAATAAATGTAAAAAGAGAAGATGTTTGCCATTTATGTTTCCCTCTTTTTTCTTCCTGGAAAGTGAATATGATACCTGGGGTGCAGCAGTCATCTCGAGTACGTGAGGACACAGTCCGCAAAGAACAGTATGGCAGGAAATGTAGAAGCTAGTGATGATTTTCATGACAACTTCTCCAGCTCTCAGCTGTCTACCTTTGGAATTCTTATTGAGTGAGGAAAAACATGCCCACACTAATTTAAATCACCAGTTGTGAGTTTCCTGTTACTTGCCGCTGAAATCCCTTCTAATTGATTGGAGATGCATATAAAATCCTGCATTATTCCTGTTGTCATTTATCTTTTTTTTGAATGATCAATTTTTATTTTTATGTATTTTTATTTTTTATATTATTTTATTTATTTATTATTTATTTATTTATTTATTTTTACAAATAGTTTATTGTCAAGTTGGTTTCCATATAACACCCAGTGCTCATTCCCACAAGTGCCCCTCTCCGTGCCCCTCCCCCCCCACATCCATCAGTCCTCAGTTTTTGTCAGCATTCATTTATCTTTTTATGCTCCGTGTAGAATTACCAACTCTCACAGCAGAACTTGGTCAGGCCGTATTGACAATCATCCAGCTAAGGACTTATTTCAGATGGTCATTTCAGTGTGAGTTCCTAACACCTGGCTACTCTGTTAACTTTATGTAGGTTTCTAACTTTTCTGTTCCTAAACCCTCTTGAGTGACCAACCCACCTCCCCATGTCAAAAGCTGTGCTTTATATATCTGTGTATCAGCGTAACAGTGTTTTGTGAGTGGTGCATACTCAAAAAACATTAGTGGTTTGATTGTCTGATTTTAACTCTCTGGTTTCTCGATTCCAGAGTATGTAACGATTTATGAGACTATTGATTTAGACCTCTTTACAGGACCCATAAACACAAAATGATGTTTGTTTTTTAAGATGCTAAGCAGAATGGTCAAAATGATGCTGTCATACTTTTGTTTACAGAACATTTTCAGCTGTCCATCTTCCATCATTTAATTATTGTTATCAGCAACTTATCTCAGCCCAGTGATAAGATTATCCTTTTGAAAGAGAGAGTGTATTTCAAAAGACCTAGAAATGATTAGTGAGGGGCTATGATACTGCTCATATCATCTCCTGATTGCAAATGGAATGTGGTTAATTAGTTGCACTATGCTCAGTGTACCCGGACCCTTGTAATTGAGGGCCTGGTTTTCTTGCCTATCTGAGCAGGTGATGGGTCAGCAGGGAGCCTCATGACCAGACAAAGAGGGAAGAGAGCAGTATGGTTGCCAAATGAGCTTTTGAAACAAATTGATCCAGACTGTGGTTCCAAAAGCCACCAGCTACTCGTGATGCACTTTTCCTCGGTATATAATTGGTCAGTGGCTAGGGCGGGGGCAGGAACCTTGATCTCTGCTTATCCACTTGCAGCAGAGGATGAGAACCGACCGCTTAATGTGAGTGTCTTCAGCTCACCTCTTCCTTTACCTCCATTTACCTGTCTCAGCCCATCTTCTCCGGCCAGGGGGCCAGCGCAAGGAGGAAAAAGTCACTTGGGAGGACATTCTTGCTGGTCCCTTCCCAATGGGAGGCCGGAGGGCCAGAAGCCAAGGCCTCCTGGGAACTGCAGGAGCCTATTGGGCTCTGGCTTCACAGCCAGTCAGATGAGTCACTTGAGCAAGAGAACAACCAGGACAGCCAACGGCTGAGCTCCAGGATGGAGTGGTGCCGGGGGAGAAGGTGGAGCGTGAGAGAGAGCGCGCACTTAGAGGGGAAACGTAGAGGGGAGAAACCACTGAGTTCTTTTATTCTCCTTCATTCCCCAAACTAATTTTCCTTAGGAATTAAAAGTTAAGGGGGCGCCTGGGTGGCTTAGTCGGTTAAGCGTCCGACTTTCGCTTAGGTCATGATCTCGCGGTTCGTGGGTTCGAGCCCCGCGTCAGGCTCTGTGCTGACTGCCAGCTCGGAGCCTGGAGCCTGTTTCAGTCTGTGACTCCCTCTCTCTCTGACCCTCCCCTGCTCACGCTGTCTCTCTCTCTCTCCTAGAAATAAATAAAACATTAAAAAAAAAAAAAGAAGTAAAAGTTCAGGGGCACTTAGGTGGCTCAGTTGGTTAAGCATCTGACTTCAGCTCAGGTTATGATCTCATGGTTTGTGACTTTAAGCCCTGGTTTGGGCTCCGTGCTGGCAGTGTGGAGCCTACTTGGGATCTCTCCATCTCTCTCTGCCCCTCCTCCACTTGTGTGCATGCACTCTCTCTCAAAATAAACACATAAGCTTAAAAAAAAAATCAAAAGTACAGGTTTAATGGGCCCTCCCTTACACAAAGATCACATTTATGAAAGCGCCATTAATTCATTTCCCATAAGGAGGCATTACAAGAGGGTCCACAGGAAGTAAAGGAGGAAAACGTTGTGTGGGTTAGAAAAAATCATAAAGAGATTTGGAGGTTGTTTGGGCCACCACTTGCCTTTACTGTTGTGGAAATGCCAAGACAAGAAGGTGGTGTGCCCAACGTCACATGGGTTCCGGATGCACCCTGGCTTCTTTTCACCAGGCCTGGTGGTCTTTCCCTCCATCCTTTCTGAGCCTCTTTTTATATTTCCAATGGGAATGACTGTCCATTTCCCTTCAATCTCTGGGCTCTGACTTGTGCTCTGCAAGTCCCTTCTCTGTTCCTCTACCATCACCTGCCCCGTGAGGACCCTCTTCCAGGGTCAGACCACCTGGTTGCAGAAAAGGACATATCACAAGACTGGTAACGTCCTAGTGCTTGGGCAATGTCAGCCTTCTCCCTTCTTCAGTGTCCTCTGGCTCTTCAAGGAGAAAAAGCTATCAGGAAGCAATTGGAAACCCAAACTAGATGCTTCATATGTACTAAACTATATTGCAAGCTATTTCAAGGCAAGGGCTTTCCTTAGTCTCTCCTGCAAACCCAGGGCCCACTATATGCTCTGGTACATCATGGGTTCTCAATACAAATCTGTTGAAAACAAATGAATGAGTGTCCACAAGAAAAATGGTGTGATCCTCAGAGTACTCAGAGGAGGTTTCCAGAAGAGGTGGACTCTAAGCCAGCCGCCAAAAACATGGCTACTTATGATTTCTTTCTTTCTTTATCAAATGTATTGAACAGAGTATTCGTTGGGCCAGAGATTTTTCTAGGTGGGGAAGGAGTTGCCATTATTTACGTAGAGGTCAGAGAAGGCTTCATTTCGGAAAAGAGAACTGTGTCCTGATCTAGGAGAGATCGCAGTGCCCGGGGATCCTACTCAGGATCCTCCCACCCTCAAGCCATTGTTCCTGAGAACATTCTTTTTCCTTCCTTTCCCCACATAGACATACTGGTAGTGAAATTAGGCTGGCTGGCTGGCAGAGCTGGAAGGGTGAAATCGTGGCATGGAAAGCCGTGGTCTTGACACCTAGGCCAGGTGACTCAGTGTCCTGAAGCTTTGAACCTCAGGCCCAGACTTGCTCTCCAGAAGTCAGTGTCTCCCGGGTGGGTTACTATAGCTTATCCCATTCTGGGCTCTTCCCTGGGACAATAAAATCATAGACAAATTTGTGCCCGTGTGCATCAGAAACCTGGAGAGTGCTGTTCTAGATTGGAAGCCGAAATCCATTCAAGGAGGGAACAGATCCACCTGCTTCTGGGAGGGATCCCTGGGGCAATACCCTGTCTGGCAGCTGTGACGTTGGCATCCACACAGGCTCTCCAGGGAGGCCTTAACCAGGCAAACTCATCCTAAGGCATGTGCTCCAAACTGAGATGTTATATGTCCTGCTTAATGACACAGGATTATTTGCATTCTGTGGAAATGATTATGCAACTAATAGTCTGGGACTCCTGTTTGGATATAAATAAAGAGGTGATCCTGAAGACTGGGAAACTTGCGGTGACCATGGCACATGTTCCTTTGCTGTGGAGAAGGTCCCTGGCTATCATCAGATTCCAAAAGCGGCAGTTGATCTCAAATGGTGGAGTTCACCTATGGAGTTTAATCTCCTGTGTGTCTTTACTCTCAATACTCACTACACCACCACTTCACTTCTGACACCAGACATGTGGGTGTTCCACACATTAAAAAAATTCAGTGATCCCATCTTGGTGTCCTATAGTTAAACTCAATTCTGACATTATCTAGAATTAGTGTCAGATCCTATAGGTTAAGGGCTCAGACCCACAAGACTACCCTCCTGCTTCAGATGCTAATCTTAGATCCAAGTTATCACCTTATTTCCAGTTAACTGACTATAAACTAGAGGTTCCCATGACCTACTCCTCTGGTTCAATGAATTTTCTAGAGCAGCTCACAGAACTCAGGAAAACCGTCTACTTACTGATTTATTATAAAAGATACGACTCAGGAACAGCCTGGTGGAAGAGGTGTGTAGGGCCAGGTGTGTGGGAAGGGGCAAGGAGCGTCCATGCTTTCTCTGAGTGACCACTGTACCAGAATCTCGGTGAGTTCACCGGTCTGGAAGCTCTCCCAACCCAGCCCTTCTGGGTTTCCATGGGAGCTTCATTGCATAGGCCTGATTGATTAACGGCCAATGGGCCATTGGTGATTGAACTCAAATCTCCAGCCCTACCTCTTTCCCTGGGAGGTGTGGAGGGAGAGCTAAAGTTCCAACCACCTCCGTGTGATTCCCCCTGGCAACCAGCCCCCATCCTTAGGGGCTTTCCAAAAATCACCTCATTAATTTGAACTGCAGTGTGGTTGAAAGGGACTTGTCGGGAAAGATAAACTTTATCCCTAACCACCGTTTCACGTCAGAAATTTCAAGGGTTTTAGGAACTCTGTGCCAGAAATGGGGATGAAGACCAAAAACATGTCTTTCTCATTAAAAAGAAAATCACAATATCACAAATCCTGAACAGTTGTATATTTTAAGGAGGGCTTTGATCTTTCTGAGCAACAAGTTGAGAAGAGAGAAGAAATGTCAAGGTTGCCCTCCCAGAATGCCACGACAAAACAGCTTCAAGGGGAGGCCAGCCAGAGGGAGCACCTGGAGGTGCCCACCGGACATGCTTTGAACAGACTGTTGCGTGGAGGGGATCTGAGACAGCGCACAACCCTGTTCCGGCAAATGTGTGGTCCTGCAGATGCAAGACGCAGACATGGCCGCTGACTCCAGCCCAGGGCCGGGGAGCCCAGAGCATTCTCGGCCAGTGGGAAACCAGCAGACACTTAATCTGTGCAAACTAAAATGATGAATCCCTAGTTGCCATGATATAGCATTTGGGGAATAGAAATTTCCAACCCAATAGTTCGTGCTGCAGAAAATCATGATCATTTTGTTTGCAATGATTTAATTTATTATTATTTAAACTTTATTTTAAATGGCTAATTTTTAGCCCCCATATCAGTGCATTTTGCATTAAAGAAGTGTGTCACACATTTAAAAATCATTTTTAAAAAAAAATTTATTTATGTGAGAGACAGAAAGGCGGGGGGGGCGGAGAGAGAGAGAGAGAGAGAGAGAGAGAGAGAGAATCCCAAGCAGGCTCTGCATTGTCAGCCCGGAGCCCGACACAGAGCTCCAGCTCACAAACCATTAGATTATGACCAGAGCCGAAATCGAGTCATTTGCTTAACCGACTGAGCCACCCAAGCACCCTTAAAATACTTTTATATTTAATGTTACTGAATCACTGGCCTTAGTTTTTTCATTTAGGAGTTGTGGGGCCAGAACAAGATCAGGAGGAAATGATAGACATCACTGCACCTGCCAATTCAACTTGATCTACAGCCCTGTGTTAAGAAGGATTCTGAGGCCACGTGTGAGCGCCGTAAGATGATGCTTCCTGATTGGTCAGCTCTGCCATGAATGTAGGAAGAAGATTATTGATACCCGGAAACTTACAATGTTTATTGTCTTTTGCAACCATAAGATAGGTGACAAGGGGTGCCTGGGTGGCTCAGTCAGTTGGGCTGTCCCACTTTGGTTCAGGTCATGATCTTGCAGTTCGTGGATTTGAGCCACACATTAGGCGCTGTGCAGACAGCTTGGTGGAGCCTGGAGCCTGCTTCAGATTCTGTGTCGCCCTCTCTCTCTGCCTCTCTCTGGCTCATGCTCTGTCTCTCTCTTTCTCACAAAAATAAATAAAAACATTTTAAAAATTAAGAAAAATAAGGTTTTGTTGAAACACAGCCACACTGCTTTTACATATTCTCTATGACAGCTTTTGCCAACATGGCAGTTGAGTAGCTGTGATAGGCATTGTAAGGCCCACAAATCCTAAAATATTTACAATTTAGCTCTTTACAGAAAAAGTTAGCCAATTTTGTTTTAGGGCACTTAAGACATGATTTTAAAATATACACATCCTGGGAGGTAAGAGTTAACAATGATTGAGAGAGACAATTGAGTTGATTGCACACAAAATTTATTTAATACTTCAGAAAGCAGGCAGTCTTTGTTCCCAAAGGTCCAGAGAACTATATGGTGGGGTGGAAGGCAGGAAGCTTTTCTAGGATAAAGAATAAGGTATATGGAAGAGACAAATATAAAATTAATAAGGAATGAGAAAATAAGTGTAGAGCCCAGAGTTAACTTCCCACTTGGGGATTGGCCCAACGGATATACTGTGTTTTCAGCTGAGCAGAGCAGTTATAGGGAAATGAAAGCTACCAAAGATTTGGTTTTTTGATGTGATGTCCTGGGTAGGAACATCTCCATC
Source organism: Crocuta crocuta (assembly GCF_008692635.1). NCBI lineage: Eukaryota > Metazoa > Chordata > Mammalia > Carnivora > Hyaenidae > Crocuta > Crocuta crocuta. The sequence continues at coordinate 9,033,288 of NW_027532585.1, forward strand.
TAGGGCCTAGAAATGTACTTCAACTTAAGGAAGATCTTATTAGCCTTCTTAAGCAAATGGGGCACCCCAAAAGAAAGGCCCATGCTCAAGGTCATGACGTCATGTCCAGCTATATAGGTCTCCAGAGGCCCTGCTTCATTTCACTGCAATTCATGGCTTCCGCATAGGAGAGAACGTCTTAGTTCGGGACAGAATTTATTCAACTGGTTCTAAGGTAAGACTGTCACACCATGTGTTCAAATGTAAACTGGAAGATCAATGGATTTTTTTTTCACATGCAAGAAAGGAGCATGGCTATTGGAGTGTTTAGGCACTTGATTGCTCAACAGTTTGGGTTCTTCAAGAAGCAGGTGCTTAAACAGGAATAGATGTGCAAGACCTTTATTGGGGGGAAGTGCTTTCGAAGGATAGAGAGGGAGGTAGGTAGAGCAGAAGTAGGTAGGCCTTGGACATGATGCAGCTCTGAGGCCTGTGACGGGAGAGACAGAAGGAAGGAAGAGCCACAGACCACAGTGCAGCTCTGAAAACGTCGTGGCTGGGCTGATGGGGTCATGTTGCAGGGCAGAAAAGGACTGTCTTAGGTCCTCTGTCGTGCCTAGCCATTGACCAGCAGCGGCCTGGGGAAATGCGGTCTTGGCTGAAATACGTCGTGGATGTAAAGGGGGAGCATCTAGAGGATGTTCGTCAACTACACTCCTGCAGCAGGTTCTCTAGAAAGAGAAGCTTCTCAGTACACCTCTACAATGCGATGACATGCATTGTTTGCCTGCACACCCTTGCCAGGTTCTATGGCATGCCCGGAAGCTACAGGGGTTGGAGGAACATCATTGCCATCCTCAGGGAGCTCACAATCTAGCCAGGAAGACCAATCCACACACCTGGACAAGGGAGTGTGCCTTAAATAATGACAAAGAACAGTAATGAAAGGAGAGTGATGGAGCAGTGTGAGATTGTCAGGAACAATGTGCAGTGGTGGTTCAAAGAGGCATCCTTGGGGGAAAGCTTGGGATGTTCTCATTAGGCATTAGGATAGGCGTGTGTGCGGGGTGTTCTGTGTCAATATGGCCTCCCCACACCCACGGGTTGCCTCCACCCATTCAGCATTCACTGAGGACCTAGCAAGGACTAGGCTCCATGCCAGGTACTGTGATTATGTGGGTCTCTGGCCATAAACAAGCTTTTGGTATTGAGAGGCCTCGTAGACACTGATGAGTCATTAAAAAAATAACAAATCTACAGAAACACGTGTGGGTCTGTGTGGGACTCCTAATGACTGGAATCCTGTTGCTATTCACAGCGAGGCACAAACAATGGGCAATTCCTGGTTTCTATCCCTAGGGCTTCCGGGGTGGTGCCTGGAGAGCTATGTGCTTATTAAGTACCCGGAGACTTGTGATAAAGGGGTCCTCTGTGACCACATATGAGTGACTCTCGAGTAAGGAAGCAAGAGAAACCCACAAGCCACTTGGAGGATCAGCTCTTATAGTCTATTTAGAACCTTTGGTCACTGTGAAAGAAAGTACATGTATGTGAATGTGTATTTTGTCTATATTATAGAGCAAAAAAACTGGCAGTGCATAGACTGAATTTATCTTGAAAATTTGTAGGGATATTTTTGGCCTGAACAGTTACCAAATTTTTTAAATTTTTGGAGATCTCACATTAAAATCTATATTTCCAGCCTCTCTTGAAAATAAAGAGATCTGACAACACAACCTACATTTTCCCATGTAATATTGGCTGAAGGTGGTAGATGTTCTTAGATGGGGTATGTAGCCTGCATTTGACCTCAGCCCCCACTACTCCCTGTTAATTACATCTAACCTCTTTTTTTTTTTTTCTCATTTACATTACCTGGTGCGTAGATGCTCTTGGATTTGTGATATATATTGGACAGTCTCCCTAACTCCATTAGTGTGTGTGTGTGTGTGTGTGTGTGTGTCTAGGTGTGTTCTGTCTTTGTGCAGCAGAGAGCAAATCCCAATCTAAGAGGGTTTTTGTTTGGCTACGACATGAACATCAATGGTAGCCATCAGTGGGTACCTCATTAATGGAAATTTGTACAGCTCTTCTTTGAGATGAAAGATCCATCCTGGGACTAGGTACTCAGAAGATGCCTGCAGTAGGAAAAGTTTCCTGGTCATAAGAGCCAGTTTCTCTACTCAAGAGCTGGCATAAATAGGAAGGCCGCCATCAACCACCTATTTAAGGACAGACTTTACATAGCCTTGAGGAAATTAAAACTAAAGCTACTTATACCCTTCTCTGAAGGCAACAGAACACACAGAGCTAAAAGCAAGGAAACACACACGAATATGTACATAGATCTGTATACTCCCAAATATGTATGAATATGGATCTAGATACACATATGTTATAAGTCACCACACACGTATGATTTTGGGAATGCTGGAAAAATCACTGAAGGGAGAAAGGGAATCGTGGCAGCTTGTGAGAGACAGAAAGGAAACGAATCTAAGAACTCTCTTAGGGCACCTGTGTGGCTCAGTCGGTTGAGTTCCTGACTCTTGGTTTTGGCTCAGGTCATGACCCGCAATTGTGGGATCAAGACCTACATTGGGCTCCATGCTAAACCTGGAGCCTGCTTGAGATTCTCTCTCTCTCTCTCTCTCTCTCTCTCTCAGACTCACTCTCTCTCTCTCTCTCCTCATCCCCCGCAACTCTGCCCCTCTTCCCAACTTGTGTTTTCTCTCAGTTTCTCCCTTTCAAATAAATAAAATGAAAAAAAAAATTAAAAGAATTCTCTTAAGAGTGCTCACATGAAGTCACAGAAAGATCAAGGGTTTTGGAGTCAAATGGCCTTGACTTAAGTTCCTGCTGCACCACATATTAACTATATGACCTTGACTTAGTTAACCTCTCTGAGCTCTACTATTTCATTCTCTGAAATGGATGTACATATTCCTACCCTATAGGCTTTTCCAGGACCTGGCTCATGGCAGGTACCAATAGATATTGTTTCTTTTCACCAAGTTGAACCTACTGATAGGTGCTTACCTTGCTTTTCCTGATGCCCAATATTCTCTTGTTCTCTGAAGTGGGAGCAGATCTAAAGATACCCTTTCATCTCCCATAAGTGGATCTTGTAGATAGCTCAGAGATATGAGTGACGTGGAACTAGCTTGGGACTGCTTCATATCTTAGAGAGATTTCTAGCTGACATTTTTCTGGCCATAGTTTTCCTGGTGTTGTACTGCATTCTGCAAGTAATGAGCCCAAGGGAACCAAATGCAGTTGGCATGATCTTGCTGCAATGGGTCAAGATCTAAGATCCATGAGATTCCTGGCTGGTTCCAGATTTCTGGTACTTTCACACCCTTTCTGTTCATCCCATGATCCCTATTCTCAGATGAGAAGCACTTTGCATTGGAATCTCCACTTCAGAAGTGAGCTGTGGCCATGCCCACCCCCTGTGTTCTCCTGGCCTGCTTTGCCTCCTCTCTCCCCAGGGAGCTTTCCCCTCCTGCTTCTGTGAGGATCCCTCATAGGTGGTGCTTGCCAGGTCTGTGCTCAGCCAAGGGCTGGACAGGTGATAAGAAGCTGGGTGGGCTCTGTAGCCCTATCACCACACCTGCTATCCCTGTGAATATTTTCCCCACATCCTTCCATCCAGAACATCTGTTTGTATTGTTTATCAAGTGACCTTAAGGTTTGGATGAAACATCGCCGGCCACAGGAAGGCTGGGAACATGGCCAGCCTTTCAAGAGGATTCTTCTCACCTTCTTTCTGTTTTATCCCCCACTCTTGTCTTCATAGCCATCTTTTCTCCTTGTCTTCAGACTTTCATGTTCCCTAACCCCTGTGATGCATGGCATCTTCCTCACCTTGGTCTATCCTAACCTGTAATGCCTCCTCCAAGGTTACCCTTCCTCCCAACTGAACAATGAAGACCTCTACTGCTCTCAGTTAAATGTTAGCAAGAAAACAAGCTGATCTTGCCCGTGTTTGGGAATCACCTACCTGCCTTTGAATAGGTCTGTGTCTTTAGAAAAGATATTTAATCTTTCTGAGCTGAATGTACACATTTTAAAATGCAGTTAATAGCACGTATTTGTTGGTCTAATTGCCATTTTCTCCATAAATAATAACTAAACTCTTTTTTTATTTCTTTCTCTTTCTCTTTTTTTAATCCTTGGACTACACATCTTGGAAGCCAAGACTGAGAATGTAAGAGAAGATTAAAGACCTGTTTTGTGTGTGAAGAGCTGGAATTAGGAAAAAAACATAGGACTATATCTGGCTTCAATTTTTGGATAGTGACTTTTGGCGAATTACTGCAACTTTCTTAATTTTTAAGTTGTCATCTTTAAAATGGCAATAAAATTAATACCTCCCTCATGCCTAGGACCGTGAGGACAATTACACAAGAGGCAATGGGTGATGGTGCTTCTGCATTATAAAAATCTGTGCAAATATCAGATTCAGCTACTGCTAGGATATCCTAACTTCTGGCTGAAGACAAGCCCTTTGAAGGCTAGCTCTCTCACCTGCTCTGTTGTCTTCTTGCTTTTCCGCTACGGGGTTGTGAATGTGTGGCTAAAGGGGAGTGGAGACTTGTACATGAACGTCCATAGAAGCATTATTCATAACAGCAAAAATGTGGAAATCATCAAAATGCCCATCAAGCAATGACTGGGTAAACAAATTGTGGTATATTTTCACAATGGAATATTATTCACTAATAGAAAGAAATGAAGTGAAACTTGAAAATATGATGCTAAGTGAAGGAAGCCAGTCACAAGGCCACATAGTACAGGATTCCCTTATATGAAATGTTCACAATAGGCAAGTCCGTGGGAGACACCAAGTAGATCAGTAGTTGTCTAGAGCTGGTAGAGGTAGTGATGGGGGATGGGATGCAGAATGACTGCTAATGGGAAGGGGTTTCTTTCTGGGGTGATGAAATGTTCTCAAATCGATTCTGCTGATGGACACACAACTTTGTGGATATGCTAGAAATCACTGAATTATATCACCTAAATGGTTGAACTGTATGAGATGTAAATTATATCTTAAGGAGGCTGGTATATATATACAACTTTGCTTTTCCTCCTTTTTCCCCTAGTCGGACCCCTGCAGGGAGTTCTCTTGGAGATGATTTGGCTATATTTGGCCCTCTGGCTTGAGTCCATTTCTTGTCCACCATTGCTGGTTTTCCCCTGCTCCTTTTGGACAGGCCCAAACCTTCTGTGGACAAGTCACCTTCACTGACCCCTTCCTTTGGCTTGATTGTACAAAGGACTCTTTATAATAAACTCCTGCCTCCTGAGCTGTGACAGTTCCTGAGGGCAGGGGACTCATCATGGTACTCCTCCCCC
>NW_027532585.1:9038692-9066266 GCF_008692635.1 Crocuta crocuta
CCCCCCCCCCCATTAATTCATCTCTGATACAGTAGATGCAAAGTAAACATCTGCTAATGAGAACGGGTTTCTTTCTGTTGAAGGCTAAGTGTTATTTGCATAACAAAGGGGCTCCCCTGAATTTCCTTTACATATGGAGCTCTACTATGTCAATACCATACCAGATACCATACCAAAAAGTGTCTTTTTATATTTCTTAGGGGCAAATAAGAACCTACTGGGACCTTGCAGAGTTCTCCCATTGAATCCTTGAAGCAATTTAGCCCAGGAGGAGGTGAGTCACATGTTGTAAGTCACAGGGCTGGAAAGCTGTAGGGCCTTTATCCACTCTGTCTTGCTTAGCTCCCAGCACCCACCTTCTTCATGATGCCTCTGAGGCCCAACAGAGCACTGACAGTATGAAAGGGGAGGGTGGCAGGGAAGGATGAAGAATATAGAGAAACTCAAACTCCCTGCCGATTAAGGACCCAAGGAAAAGGGTGTAAAGCATCTCCAGCATGTGAGAGCATGTGACTAGCATCTCCACGACTTCTTCAGGGTCACAGTCAATAAGTTGCTCATCTGGTGCCCAATATGCTTACTCCCCATGACCCAGCCCTGCTCAGCCCCACTCATCTTTGTCCCTTAGCAGCCGTGAGCACTCTCTTGACAACATGGAAGCATCCAGTCTGGTAACTGGGGATCCCACGTGATTGCTCAGGACTTTCAGGCCCCGCGTCAGGCCCATCCGCTGAGCTCGGAGCTTCACTCCCTGGTCAGAAAATCCTCATCCGGCAAAACGAAGAAGACACCACCCACAGAATCATTAAATTATAACAAGCCCTGAAACTCACTCCAGAAGCCTGGGTCTGTTTGTCCTTGCAGTCGGAAGGAGGCAGCTGATTGGCTGGCTGAGCTCGGACTAGGAGGCCTTATCTCTGACTGGTTATTATTTGATTAAAGAGGCTTCATCCTCCTGTGGTGTTTCAAAACCATGCTGGGAGAGTTTATTGCTGCCTGGGGACTTTTTTCCTGAGGTTACTACAGAGCACCCAAAGTCCTTCAGTCTCCAGCTATCCAAACAGACACCCAGAGGAGCTTTGCCCACTTCCACACACAGGCGTGTTCTGCAGAGTCTCCATCAGCTTCGCTAATCAACTGGTTGAAAATCATTCCTTAAACACCACAGAGTCAAGGATACAGGTATTAAAGGTAATTTGCGGGGTGGGGGGTATCTAATTTTCTAGAATGTCATGGCATTCGAAAAGGGGGGAAGGTGGAGGTCTGGGGTGCAAAGAGGAAAGCAGGAGAGGCAGAGGAAGTGGAAAAAAGGATGTGCAAGAAAAAAGAAGTCTTGAAGTCCTACAAAAGGCAAGGCCTGGGTGTGAGTTATTTGCAGCTGGAGAGAGGTGTGAGCATGATGGTGAGGTATCATTAGCATCTGTGTGCTTTTGCTCCAGTGAAACCTTTCCTGAGGTCTATCCACTCCCTTGATATATCTGTCATCCTTCCCCCTGACTCAGAACCCCAAAGCCCCAGCAGGGTTTGGGGCATTATGAGAAATCTGGTGGCTTTAGCTCGAAACGTTATCCGATGTGATTTGCGAAGGGGACATAGTCCCCCGAAGGTTTGCTTGGTGATGCCAATCCTTGAGATCTTGACCACAGAGAAAAGAGTGGGGCCAAGCATGTCCTGTATGAGAATTTGTTTCCCACTTTGTCCGAGATCTGTGTGTGATGTACACTGTCTGTTCTCACGCCCCTCATGGCCCCAGCTCGGCGATGTTTTCCGCACTTGGGCGGAGAGGTCAAGTCAAAGGGCTTCCTCGCTAAGAATGCAAGCGGGGCTCTGGGCTCCACATGGTGCCAGCAGGGATTTAACCAGCTGGGATGAGGATGGAAACGTCCCCTCTAATTGTTACGTTTGGCTGGAGGTGGCCGAGGAGGGCAGGATATGATGCAAGACAAGGAACACATCATTTTACTTTGGCATTAAGTGGAAAACAATGCTTTTACAGTAAATCAGCATTAAAACCGGTTTTTCGCTATACATTTTCTATTATTGCATTTCCTCTCTCTGGCCATGGCGGTTGTCTTCATTTCCACACGTTTCCCTCTAGGTTGTCTTCCTTGTGAACTGTTTGTACTTGGGTTGCTTGAGCTGTGTTAGCTCCGGCAGGACATTGTCCGGGCTTTGCCTCCGCAAAGCCTCTCCGCAGGATTGGAGGACCCTTCTTCCTGCCTAGTGCGTTGTGGCCCCCAGGGAATATTTTTAAATTTTTAAAAATGTTTTATTTATTTTTGAGAGAGAGATAGAGACAGCGTGAGCAGGGGAGGGTCAGAGAGAGAGGGAGGTACAGAATCTGAAGCAGGCTCCAGGCTCTGAGCTAGCTGTCAGCACAGAGCCCAATGCAAGGCTCGAACCCACGAGCTGTGAGATCATGACCTGAGCCGAACTCGGATGCTTAACCGACTGAGCCACACAGGCGCCCTTCCCAGGGAATTTTTTTAACAGAGACCCCACTGGATTTCCTGAGACTATTCAGGGTCGTGGTCTAAGGAGCTCGTCAAACTAAATCCCACTCCCCCACCCCCTCATAATTTTAAGGGAAGTGGCAAGAGGGAGGACAAACCCAGAGCAGGGAATTGTCCCTCCCGGACCTGGTTCTTTCCTGCCCTTTTGGGAACACTTCTCCCTTTACCATAATCCGGATGGTCTGCGTTTGCATGTCCTCTCTCACTGTTCTCCATCTCTGTTCTCCACACGGACACTTGCTCTTTGCACCCCCCATGGCGGCCTTTTTGCATGTCACCTTTTCTGCTCATAGCACTCTCCACCCTCCCCTGCCCCCCTGCTCTGGCCAAGTCAACAGATTAGTCAGGTCTCTGAGTAAAGCTTCTTCTGGTACTAGGTTAGGGCCCCCTGGACCGCACCTCACTGAACCTCTAATCAGATTTTCTTATGATTGCTTGTTCCCTCATTGCCTCTCATGTACCGGCAGCTCTGTGACGCCAGGGGCCTTGATTCCAGCCCAGCAGGGTCTGGCGCCCAAGAAACTCTTACTGGTGGTAATAGGTGACACTGACAGAACACCTTCTAGCTGCCCGTCCCGTTCTGAGAGCTTTCACACTTACTAACTCAGTCCTCCCAATAAGCCTGGGAGATGTCAGCCCATTTAACAGACAAGGGAGCTGGATAAACAAACAAGTTGGGGCATCTGGGTGCCTCAGTTGGTTGAGTGTCCAACTCCTGATTTCGGCTCAGTTCATGATCCCAGGGTCGTGGGATTGAGCCCCACATTGGGCTCCATGCTCCATCCTCTCTCTCTCCCTCCCTCTCCACCCCCCCCCNAAGGAGTTAATCTAGTAAATGGTGGACCTCAGAGCCCATGCTTTCGCTCCTGTGCCACAATGCCAGTCTTGTGCTGAATGAATCCGTGAAAAATGAATGATACCAGGGTAACAAATAGAACACTAGGCCACTCTCCATCTGTTCCATTGGACCCTTCCACTCAGCTGAGCCAGCTGCACATGAACCACAGTACAGGTTGTGCGCAAGGCTTTGAGGATATGGTAGGAAGTGGGCACAGACCCTGATATGAATTCACTTTAGTTTCTGGCTATATCCTCTCTGCCAGGATCTGCTTTCCCCGTCAACCTCTCGCCTTCCTTTGTAGCCAGGTGTAATCACTTATAGGCTCCAACCTCATGACTGGGAGGGGCTCCAAATCAGGAATTGGGTCCAGCCTTGAAGGAAGCACTCAAGGAGACTAACGTTGGCTGGATGCTTGCAGTAGATCGGGCATTGTGCTCAGGGCTTTCCCTGCCATTGCTCACTTATCCTCCTTGGGAGGGAGGGGGTTAGCATCATCCTGTGTCTTAGAGGAGCAAGTGAAGGCTAAGAGAACTAACTTTCCCAAGCTGGTAAGTGCAGGAGCCGAGACTCCGTTTCAGGTACATCTAGCCTCATACCCACACACCAGGGGCTGTCATAAACACTCAGCTCTGGGCTCGCTGCCTCCTGGTCCCTGTGAAATTCCACTCAAACAGATATTCCCATTTCACCATCTGCCTTTCCAGTTGCTGAGTGGAGGTCTCCTCACTGCTGTGTGATCCTCAACATCATCTTTCCTGCCTGGACCACAGTCTAGCACTGGGCATGACAAGACCAGGGGCTGGTTTGGGAGCATCTGGTCCTAGAACATCATAGCCAAAAGCCTAAACCAAGGCCCCCAGCTTAAGGGAAAGTCCAAAATCTGAAAACCTTTGTTAGAAGACTAGTACAGTGTGTGTGTGTTGGGGGGGGGGGGTTGTCATTCAGATCCACTGCTGAATTTTGCTTTTTCCACTTGTTACTTATGTTGTCTAAGCCCCAGTTTCCTTATCTGCAAAATGGGTGTCCTATGTCTCTGGTGTGGTGATTTTGAGAACAGATTCTCCATTCACTAAATGTGGGAGTGTGCCTCCATAAGAGAGGCACTGGGGTGTGGTGGAGAACCAGGCAGAGAAAGATCCCCGCCCTTGTGGAAGTCACAGTTCAATAGGGGGCAACAGGCATTAAAAACACAATGCAAATAAAAGGTCATTCCCATTTGTGATGAGAAAAAGAACAAAGGACTTGATTTAGGTAGGGGTGGAAAGCTTGTCAAGCAAGACCACCCTGATGAACCGGTAGCATATGAGCGCCCAACATGCCATCTTGACCAGAATGCAGTAGATGTTCAGCATGTGTGACCCTGGCCAATCACCTGCAACTCTCAAGGATTCAGAGGCTGTGAGTATAAAGTGAGGGGGGTGGACTGAATGGTTCTGAAGGCTGAGTTGTCCATCTCTGGTATTTATAATTCCTTTGATCCGTGGTAAGACAGAGTCAGATTAAAGGAGACCCCCCCCCCCACCTGTCCAGTACTCCTCTACCCAGCTAGCTCCATGGATGGAGAGAGTCTGAGTCCAAACTCAAGGAGGCCAGGGGGAAGACGTGGTTAATTCTGTCTCCCAGAAGCCCTTTTCTCTAGCACCTCCCTCTACTCCCCAGCTGGATCTCCGTATCTTCACTCCTCTATGGTCACTCCGACCAGATAGAAATCCCTAAGCCCCTTCCCAGGGACAGAAAATAGGTTCTCTGTGTCCTTGTCCCCCAGGGTCCTATACATCCAGCCTGGATGATTAACCCACCTGAGGCAATCATCTCTGGTGGTGAAATTCCAAGTGCAGGCAGGCTGGAAGGGGAGCGGAGTGCTGAGGATTTGGGGATGGGCCCACCATCGTCTTTGGCTGCCCATGAGTGCTCCCAAGGCTGCCCCCTTCCCCACCCACTCAGCCTCCCCCCCAGGAGCACCATGTTCCTTTTGCACTGCACACAGTGTCTTTTGTGAGCTCTCTGGCCAGGGATTTAGTGACCGCTCTTGTGAAGAGCTGGTTAGCAATTTTTCCAGACAAAGCCAGAAGCTCTGGGAGGTGATGGGAAGGCTAAGCGTGCCAAGTGTGATGAAAGGAAATGATAAGTTTCAGCCTCCTGAAAGAATGGTCTTCAATTCTCTCCCAGCTTCCCCATGGGGGACCCTGTCCCCTCGACCTCCAGGAGCATATCCACTCTCTTTCCATCTCCTCTCCCTTACCTGGAGCCTCGCTCTTGCCTTCAACTGTCTGTTAACCCATCCCCACTTACTGCTTACTGTCCATAATGGTTAGTAGGACCTCCCAGGGACATCACTGTTTTAGCCAGTGATGCCTAAGGGAGCAGTAATGGTGGGAAGGCAGGCTGTAGATTTGCTACTTCAAGGGACATAACTGTCTTCACATGAACTCAAGATTTGAAAACCTTTGGGGAGTCAAAGAAGATTAAATGGATGTTGAGAAAGGAACAGAAATGCTGTGTAATAGATAATACATTCCACCAAAAGCATTTCCTTTTTTTAAGTTTATTTATTTTGAGGAGGGCGGAGGGGTAGAGAGAGAGCCCCATGCGAGGCTAGAACTTACAAACTGTGAGATCATGACCTGAGCTGAAATCAACAGTCTGGCACATAACCAACTGAGCCACCTAGGCGCCCCAAGAGCACTTCCAAAGAGATTTTGAATATCAGATTGTACCCAGAGGCAAATCCTCCCCAACAGTTCACAAAAGGAAAGTGACAGTATATTTGCAATGGGAAACATACCCTCACCATTCACTTCCCAGAAACTGGAGCCTTGCTAATCTTGCCACAGCAAAGCCTGGTTCTGCAGCAATGAGAGCATTTTAGATGTATATTTCGGCTCCAAATTGTCCTGCTGAGCCAGTGCTAATAAAAATACTCCATCACTCCTGATCTCTCAAGCAGCAAGGGGACAGGAACCCTCTCCCTCCCCCTCCTCTCTCCTTGCCTCTGTGTGTTTACTTACTGATCTTTGCATTTGACCTCTCTCTAACCTGCCCTGTGGGTCTGATGGGAAGTTTAGCTGAGTCTGGCTCTGTGCATTGGGCTTCAACATCCTGCCAGAAGTCAAGTTGGCTAAAAACCAAACCAAAACAAAAAACCAAAAAATCTAAAAACTACCCAAAATGAGTTTTAAAAGAAAGCAACACCCTTTTTCCGTGAGCTGGACTTTCTCTGTAGGGCAGAGCAGCTTTTGTAGATCATATCACAGGGGGAGGGAGGGGGACTGCTTAGTAACAGTGTGGTTGATGTTTTCTTTTTGTCAATTCCGAATTGAAAGTGACTGTGAGGAACAGGGGCCTGGGAAAACAGAAAACTCTGGGGCTGAGAGCTCTCCTCTGACTTGGCAGTGGGCGTAGCGGGGGGATTCAGCATCAGGCAGGCTGGAGGCTGGCAGTTCCACACCCCAGCCCTGCTTCAGCCCAGACAGCTCAGGAAACGACACGGGAGAGGAGCTGAGCCTTTACTCGGTAGTCCCCTGTACCTCCCGGCGCAGGAGAGTATCTGCTGCACACTAACCTCCATCACACTCCCCTTGGGGCTCACTTTAATTATCTTGTGAGATGATGCTCAGGGTGAGCCTGTGGGTAGGCTGGAGGTGGGGCTCCCATCCACTGCCCCAGCCACAACAGCATGCATGATTAGATAATAGACATGTGCCCTCTAATTGTCAGACTGTGCATTCGTGAAGCAGCACTGTGTGTTCCTGGTGCTTTGCCATTGCTCCTTAGAATCCCCCCTTGCTACACCACCAGGCCTGCCCCACGACTAACTAGCTCCATGACAGCGCAACAAGGCACAACCACTGCTCTCAAAGAACTCAAAGCCCAGTGGAAGAGATGAGTAATCAAACAAGCAATTTAGGGTAGCATTACCACGTGGAGAGTGCCACCAAAGAGCAGAGTGGCTTGTTCTCCAGGCAACTTCGATCCCTCCACTCCTCCCCCTCCCCCTCCGTCTCCTTGTCCTGGAATATCTTCTGTGTTCAATCTGGGTCGCAAGCCTAATTCTTCTCCCAGCAACTCCAGTGGCTCCTCACGGTACCCATATTCCAGACTGCAGATGAGTGCTGGTCTAGGATGCTTTTCCAATCCAGGGTGAGTTAAGAACTAAGGACAGAATAGCCAGTCTTCAGTACAGCTGTGTGTGTTCAGTCTGAAGAACTTCCCTTCGTTTGGAGAGTCTATCCCTCCTGTCTGTCTGTCGAGATGTTGAAACCTTTCACTTATGAGATGATGGTGTTTGTAGATGGTCAACTCATGTTGAGTTTAATTTTAATATTACCACTGGGCAGAAAAAAAGAGCATCCATTGTTTACTGCACTGTGACAGCTCAGTCTGGGAAGCACTGCCTAATAAACTTCTTGTCACCGAGGTGAACACCTATGTTCAAACCCAAGCGGGAGCCCCTGGGGTGTCTTTCTTAGTGTCTGATTTCCCAGTCTGTAGCAGACTGGCGGAGCTCATGTATTCAAATTCAGCTCACTTCCCCAAGACACTTAGCTGGCTGTAGCGGCCAAACCCTTAAATGGACACTCCTGTTTTCTTGGTATCCCAGGCTGCTGTATATTTAATGCCTTGAGTATCCAATTTCTGGGCCAAACTCATGAAAATCTAAAGGGGAATTATCTGTCTCAGAAAGCAGTTGCAATGGAAATAAAAGCGACTTGTACTCAGTGTTATCAGGATGCTTAATTTTTCATTGCAATTTCAAGATAAAAAGTGATCTTCAGAGTTATGTTAACCCAGATCTCCAGCTTCCACTGAGATGCAGCTTAGAAACTGCTAGAAAACATGCCAGTCCTGGTTTGGAGCAGTTTTTTTTTTAGAAGTCAAGGGATCTAGTCTAGTTAAATGAAGTCCCATACCACATTAGGTTATCCCACCATTTAGATATGGTTTGGGAAGTTCCCATGAAGCTTGATGGGTAGAGGAAAATGTCCATCAGGCAAGCCAAATCCCAATAATATAAGTGGTAAAGTTCAAGTTCTTGGGCTGTGTTGAACATTTCTATGTTAATAGTGTTTAACATAAGTAATTCATGCTTGACTTAGATAATTTATTTAAAATTTTTTTTTAACATTTATTTAGTTTTGAGAGAGAGAGAGAAAGCAGGGAAGGGGCAGAGATAGAGAGGGAGACACAGAATCTGAAGCAGGCTCCAGGTTCTGAGCTGTCAGCACAGAACCCAACGCAGGGCTTGAACTCAAGAACCGCGAGATCGTGATCTAAGCCAAAGTTGGATGCTTAATCGACTGACCCACCCAGGCGCCCCATTAGATAATTTAGCTGCAAGGAGAGATTTGCTTTACCATTCTGCAATGTTGGTTTTGCTTTGTGATGGCAATTGCAAAGGAGACTCATGTTTGGACTGAGCGCTTCTTTAGGTCAAGGATGTGCCTTGTGCACATTATTGTTGAACACACTCTTCTGCACATCTCTCCGCTGGGACCTAACACATCTCTTGGCACCTAAGATGCCAAGAAATTGTTGTTGGTGATATCAATAATACAAATGACTAATATATTTTGGAGAGAATCCATTTCTGGCAGTTTCTACCTTGGCCTAACGTGACTTTAGCTTGCCTATTGAATTATTAGAAGAAAATTCTTTTACTTGACAATTCTGTTCTGGTTTCCTTAAAAGGAAAAATGGGTATATGGTGGGCAGCAAAGACCTCTAGTGGGCACTTGGTGTTCCAAGCCTTGGTACCTAGTTTTCTGGAACCTCCACTGGCTGCTTAGTCAGGGTCTCATCCAGATTGAGGAGCAATAGGCATGACCCACTTGACCTTGCATAATTGTATTTGGTTTGCCTGGGTGATTTGGCTAACACAATCTTTTCCACTTAACTCATCCATCTTGTAGCAGGCAGCCCTTTGGCTGGTCAGCAGCCTGAGATCTGAAGAGAACAATGTAGAAGGCTTCAGGACATTTCTCATCCCATCTTTGCCATCAGTCGGTTGTATGGCCCTGGGCAAGTCATCTGTCTCTCTGGGTCATGGTTTCCTCCTTCGTGAACCATCTTGGATTAGATCAGAATTTCTCAACCTTGGCACTAGTGACATTATGGGTCAGATACTTTTTTGTTGTGGGGCTGGCTGTCCTGGGCCTTGTAGGATGCCTAGGAGCTTCCTGGCTTCTACCCACTAGACGTCGGTAGTACTCTTCACCTCTTTTGCAACAAGTGAAAGTATCTCTGGACATCTCCAAATGTCTTTTTGGGGCCAAGTCACCCCCAGTTGAGAACTATTGGATCAGATTATACTTAACTCAGTTTGAGAAATCACTCTGAGTTATTAATCCACCCGGTTTTATTGACCACCTACTATACGCTAGGCATTATATTAGGTTTTGTAGCCTAAATATTTTTTTACAGATATTCCCCTGAGGAGGTGCCATCATCTACTTCATGAAACTCTGAATTAGAGCTAGGATGGTGTCTACACAGGCACTGAGGTAGAATGAAAAAAAAGAGAGAATGTCTATTTAGATTCTTATTAGCCTCATCTTTAAAACATCAACCTTATACACTGTTGTCAGGACCTGATGGCTAGTGTATAGGAAAGACCTTAAATGATAGTAGACATTCAATAATTAAACTCATTCTCTTTTCTTCTTCCTCACCCCTGGGAGAATCAGATCTACACAAACCATTAACTTTATCAGTTTTGCTCTGCTGTTTCTAGGAATCTACCCTTCTCCTACCATGTGACCCCAATCCACTCCCCAGTCAGGCCAGTACAGATATGTCCTTTAAACATTTGGTTTTTTAATGTTTATGTATTTTTGAGACAGAGACAGAGAATGAGCAGGGCAGGAGCAGAGAGAGAGAGTGAGACATAGAATCCGAAGCACGCTCCAGGCTCTGAGCTGTCAGCACAGAGCCCGACGCAGGGTTCGAACTCAAGAACACCGAGATCATGACCTGAGCCAGACTTGGCCACTTGACCAACTGAGCCACCAAGGTGCCCTTGATATGTCCTTTTAAAAATCTCCAACTGTTTGGGCACCTGGGTGGGTCCGACTTCAGCTCAGGTCATGATCTCAGAGTTCGTGGGTTCGAGACCCATATCTGGCTCTCTGCTGTCAGTGCCTGCTTTGGATCCTCTGTCTCATTGTCTCTCTGCCCCTCCCCTGCTTGCTCTCTTTCTCTCAAAAATAAATAAACATTTTAAAAAAATCTCCAACTGTATGTTTCAAGGAGACCCCCCACCCACCACCCTCCATGTCTTCTGTCACCAGATTATTAACTTGGTCCATTTTTGAAGGAGTTGCCTCTCCGTAGTGAAGAAAAAGATTCTCCAGAGAATAACCAGAGATTAGCAGAGGCCACTGTTTCATGTTTGCCTTTGCACAGTGACAATAAAGAACTGAGGAAGCGGGAGCCCCTCCTCTGTGAGTCATCAACACTGCTTCTCCTGGGTCATTGATTGGGCCATGGGTTTTATCATTGGTTCTAAGTGTATCAAGGGCAAAGATCATGCATTGGACTTCCATGGGTGCTCCTGTACCACCTCCTCGAGGGAACACATGTTGTATTTTGTAGCCTGACATGGTGAGAGGTATCATGGTGCAGTAATAAGCAGTACAGGGCAAGGGGGTTTGAATCTGTATTTTCTTCTCAGATCAGACCCTGCCCAGGGAGTATGGAGAACATGAAGACAGTGTAGCTCTTGGAAAAAATAGGTTCAGGCTCAAATCCCAGCTCTGTCACTGTCTGTTTGACCTTGGGAAATTTATGTTACTACTCTGAACTTGGCTGTCATAGCTGAGAAGTCTGCAGCCATACAGGTCCCTCTTCATTCAGAGGTTGTATTAAATAATAGAATACATGGAAGGCACATGGTACAATCCTGGTAAAAAAAAATTTTTTTTTGAGAGAGACAGTGCACGAGCAAGTGTAGGGAAGGGGCAGAGAGAGAGAATCTTAAGCAGGCTCCACGCTCAGCACAGAGCCTGATGTGGGGCTCAAACTCATGACCATGCAGTCATGACCTGAGCTGACATCAAGAGTTGGATGCTTAATCATCTGAGCCACCCAGATACCCTGAATCTTGGTAGATATCAAGTGCTCAATAGAAACCCAGTTTCATTAACAATATGTGTCATCTTAAATAGTAACTATAAGCAATAATAAATATGACAGGTATTGCACAGCAAAAAGACGGATTTGGGTGAATGAAAAGGTATTTATGAGATTGACTTGTTCCATTACTGATGAGAAAACGGGTTCAGAAGGGGAAGCAAGGAGAAGTGTACCCAAGTTAATGGCAGAGCTGGGGCAGATCTTGCATCTCTAGATTCCCGTCTAAATGCTGGTTCTACTGCGCTGGGGTCGCTTTCCTGTATTAAAGAAAAAATTATTCAATAACACTTGTAAACATGATATGGCAGACTATTCAGGACTCTCACAAGAGGTATAGGGACCACCATGATGGGGATGGGGAAGACAGACTAGACTCAACTCCAAATACAGCATGGGCAAGAAACAGGGTAGGGGTCATTGGGTGGAAAAGTACTAAAAGGAGACAACGAGGTTAAGGGGGACTCTGGCTTAACCGACCTGACATGATTCTTCCTTGAAGGCAGGGTGGGGTGGTCAGACAACACCTGGGGAATGGTGGAGGGTGAGGAGCCTGGTCAGATATCAAAGGTTGGGACTCTGGTTAAACTGACTTAGCAGCATTCTTCCTAAAATTGGGTTTCACAGAGAGGTGCATGGATGGGCCTAGGAGAAGGTTCAGGATCGGATCCCGAGTGAAGTCTGAATTTTTGTCACCTGCTCAAACATTTAAAGGCCAAGTTTAGAAAATTGCATACAAATTGAGGAAAATGCACCAATTGGTTTAAGCACCATGTGCTGTCGCCTGAGGGACTTCTTCAGAGTAAGAGAGAAATGAATATTGTCTAATGGGTTTCTGACGTTGTAAGGCTGCCCTAGAGAAAAGCAAAGTTTGAGAGGCGGGCCTAGCTCCCCAAGGCTCCAGCTATACCAGCCTGTCGTTACACACCACCAAGCTCTATAGCAATTACTGCCTTTGTCTCTCCATCTCCCACCTTCTCAACGTTCAGCCCTTATCTCCCAGCCCATACCCAAGGGGCTGGTGAGTTCATCTGTTGCCTTAATGCTGATACTTGGTCTCAAAAGCCACTATGAATGACTAGATAGATAACTGAACACAAATTGTGCTCCCCTTCCCAATGAGGCTGCGAGAGATTTCTCTGGGCTGGCTTTGACCTGTAATTCATATCTCATCTTTTACTTCTTGCCAATAACTCATAGGCTTGCTTGAGAAGGAAAGACTGAAGGCTTTAGGCTCATTGTTCAAAGGGGAAGAATTGTAACAGAGTGGCTTGCTACACTTGGTCCTTCAATATTGACAATTTGGGGCCTCTTGCAATGGAAGGTTACGTGGTTCTGTTCGGGTCCTGGCATCATGATGATTCAGATGATGCAAAATCATGTGCCATTGCACTGTGAATGGAACCATGGTATAAACGGAATAACTCATTTGCTGTAAGCTCTACTGTAGTCTTAAAGGATGGTCATAATTCAGCCGAGAAGTTGAATCAGTAGAGTCCTGATTCCTACCAGATCTCTATCTCATCTTTCACCTTTTTTAAACGAAATTAAACTTAACTGAAAGTGGGAGTGCTTCTTATCCGACGAAAAGGCTCACCATACACAGAGCACACATTTTAATGCTTTTCTTTTACTCCCCTCCCCCTCTTTTGTTTAACCCCTTTCTGATCTGCAGATTAAGGCTCTTGGGATGAATCCTGCCCACCACTTGTTTTATAAATAAAGTTTTATTGGCACACAGCCACATCCATTCGTTTATGTATTTTTTTTTTAATTTTTAATGTTTTATTTATTTCTAGGAGAGAGAGAGACAACGTGAGCAGGGGAGGGTCAGAGAGAGAGGGAGTGACAGACTCCGAAACAGGCTCCAGGCTCCGAGCCGGCAGTCAGCACAGAGCCCGACGCGGGGCCCGAACCCACGAACCGCGAGATCATGACCTAAGCGAAAGTCGGACGCTTAACCGACTAAGCCACCCAGGCACCCCCATTCGTTTATGTATTTATTATCTATGTCTGCTCTCATACTGCTACAGAATTGAGTAGTTGTGACAGAGACCCTATGCCCAAAGCCTTAAATATTTATTAGCTAGCCCTTTATAGAAAAAGTGTGCTGATTCCTGATTTAAGAGTATGAGTGTTAGGGCCAAACAAGCCTCGGTTCAAATGAGGTCTTGGTTACTCGTTAGTTTGTAACAAGCTAGCTTTGACACTGGAAAAGCTACATGACTTCTCTGAAACATAAGCTATACTATGGGGATAATAGATAAATACCTACTGCCTTGGAGAGTTGGTGTGAGAATTCAGTGAGATAGTATTTGTAACAACTACAGCCCCGTGCCTGGCACAGAGCAAATGCCCAATAAATAGTAGCTATTCGTGAGCATTCATTCCTTTAGCCAACAAATGTATATCTAGTGGTTTCTCTGTGCCACGCCTGCGGTGGGGGCCACAGCAGTGCTTGACATACACAGTTCTCCAACTCATTGAGCTCACGTTTTAATGGAGAAGAGAGGCAGCATAAAGTCAATGAACTACAGATTATTATCAGATAGTGATGAGTGCTATAAATAAAATAAAATAGGATGACATAGAAGAAAATGACGAGGCAAGGAATAGAAAACTGCTGACCAAGCTAAACCCTAAATGTAAGAATGAGTCAGCCATGTGCATATCCAGAGGAGAAATGTTCCTGGCAGTGGGCACAGTGGATAAGGAGTCCCTGAGCCAGGGATGAGCTTGGGATGGTCCGGGAAGACAAGTGGCCTTGGGGACTAGCCTGGTGACGGAAAGGGGGATGGCAGAGGTTGGCAGGGGGAACAGCATGTTGACACTTGCAGGTCTTGAAAGATTTTAGAGGCAGGGGTGCAACCTGAGACCATAATGGAGCAGAAATGAAGTCCTTGGCCTCATTCTCTGACCTTTGTCATAAATATATTATCCTTCCTTTTTGGTCTCTGGCATTTGTTGCTGTTGGAAACCGGAGACAAGAAGGGACCTAGGGGACCCTCGGCAGAGTGGAAGCTTTTGGTTGCGGCGAGTCCATCCCACCACCCCAGCTGATCCCGGCCACCTCATTTGGGCTTTTCTCCTTACAGTACCCCTGACTCACCCAAAAGATCTTCTGGCCGATGCCATTACCTCTTTGAAATCTTTCTTATCGGGAGCCTTTAATGCTTCTCCAGGCGGAGCACTTAAGGTGAAACCCAGTTAATGTAATCTTAAAACTAATAAATTTCCAGCAACATAAGACCACCAGATAATCACTTTGTCCCTAGGCTCACTCAGACTTCACAGCTCAGATCCCATAATTAGCATTTCTTTTGTGTCTGAATTACTGAACAGGCGTGAAGAGCCCCAGTGATAATATTTTGCCTTTTGGAGGTTTTAAAGAAAGCTGTCGATATAATCAGTTACCCAAACTGCCTCTAGAGTTGCTAATATAACAGCCAGGCAGCAGTCCCTGGTTTCAAAGCCCTGCTGCATACCTAGCTACTTAAAAGTCTACCTTTAGTTTACCCACTTTTGTCTACTTCGGATGACTCCTCCCGCTCTTCATTCTCTCCCTGCTTCATCATCCTCATCATTGCCAAAACCCCTTGTTGGACGGTACTTAGCTGGCTGATAGTAATTAATACTTCCTTTACAATGTGCAAATATGTGTTTCTGTCTCCTCTTGCTTTAGGCATTGTTAAAAGAACAAGATCCCAAATGTGGCTGTCTTCCAAGCCATGCTTTCAAACCCTGACGTGGATTCTTAATTTGGGGGTCCCTGAATGACCTCAGAGTGGGGGCTATGAACCTCCTGAAATCAAATGCAAACCTCTACATGTACCATTTTTTTTCCCTTGGGAGAGAATCTAGAGTTTCATTTGATTCTCAGTGTTCCTGGACTCCAAAAAATTATTAGGAACCATGACTTTCAAGACTTTAGTGACACAATCCGTAGTATAGTCATTGAAGGAAAGCTCTGTGCACATTTGTTCCTGGAAATGGGAAGTTGTCGGGTTGGAGCTGGGGAAGCCTGCCATTCTGAAATACCATATTAATCAATTATGGCCTGTGAAGGCAAGTGGGATTGATGCCTGGATCAAATATAGCCTTAGGGGATTAGACATTTTCCCAGAAACTCTTAGGGTGATAGCAAACATTATGTATTGCCTGCTATGTGCCAGGTACTGTCCCCATGCCTAACATGTTTTAACCCTTAATCCTCACAACCACCACATAAAGTAGATACTGTTATTAGTCTTGTTTTACAGATGAGAAAAATGAGGCACAGAGAGATTAAAACCATAGATTGAGTTTGCATTCCACATTCCAAGACCCTTCACAGGGCTGGATAATGTAGTTTGTCAAGCTGTAATTAATGGTTCAGAATAATTACCATTTCAGATATAGCTGAATGGTAGCTATGTTGTAATCTTCAAGCCCATGCCCAATTAATAATAGGATTCCCATATGTACCACCTCTGGTTTTGTGAATAAGAACAGATTGTAGGTCATGTACAGAGGAGAGCCAGCTGACTACTCTTTTAATTAGAATTTGTCTAAGCATCCTGTGGTGTACAAAATGGGGTTACTGACCCAGTAGATAATATTATTGTAACTATTATCATCACAAAAAAAATTCATGCCATGTACATAAGGCATGCCACGACCCTATAGAGCTTAAAGTTAACTAAACCTTATCTCTGGGAGGTTAAAATTTCATTCATTCCAGGATATGATCAATTGATGGGGCTTTACATATAATTCACCCTTTACCTAGATTATATATATATTCAATAGTTAATGAACAAGTGACCTAGAAGCTTATAGACTATCCTCTAAAAGCATCATTTATAACTAACTTAGAGAAAACCAACATTGTGGGCATTAAGTTTTGTTTAATCCCGTCTATAACCTATAGTGGTTGCTAGGAATTCTACAATTTATGGATGCATGCTAAATTTACATACATGTGCCAGTGATTTGTAGAGGTAAAGTAGGAATTCTGGACCAGAACTGACAGCCTTTGGAAAAAGTAACTATAAAATAATTTGACAAAGGAGAACCATGTTTTGCCATCTCCTAAGCAGAACTGGATGTGCAAGAGGGTGCAATGGGTGAGGTGCAAGTCACTCTGGGTGAAGGGTTGGGCTCAGTGACCTGCTCAGTCAGTGGTATAACCAAGTGGAGCTAGAAGATGGGATTGTACCCTGTGACTCTGGATTATGGAAAGCCTATTATACAAGATCTTCCTTTCATGTTGGAGACCATCCTTGTAATCCATTTCAAATATTTTATGGAATAATATGGGGACTGTCAGAAAATATTTAGTAATAATCATAGTCAATTGTATTATTATACTTATTCGGGTTTTGCTTTATACCACGTAATTTAGATAATTGGAAACTGGGTTGGTAATACTCTTTGAAAAGCTTTTCTTTTGGGAAATCTGTAACTTAAAAGCTAAGGATAGTTAAAAGAAGTATGTTTAGAGCACTCAAAAGAATACATTTCTAAAGGAAAATCTTGGAGCTTCTCTGTCTTCAAAAGTAAAAAAAAAACAACTAAATTTCTTTAAAAGTATTCTAAATCAAGACTTACTTGAACTTTGATCTTCTTCCTGAGTAGACTTAATAAGTGAAGTTCTAACTTACTTTCTTCTCTTAGAAAAAGAATACTTTAAATTCAAAGTAGTTCTGCCTCTCCTTGCCTTCTTCATGAATTTTTTTTCCTTTTCAACAAAAACTGATTCTGAGGAGGACAAATAAAAATAAGCCTACCTCCAGCCATGTCTAGCTTTCAGATATTTTCAACTTCTTTCCTTTGAGTGTACTGGGCATGTGTGTGTGTTTGCCTCCCAGCCTCTCCTTGCCTTGTTCTCAATTGTGACCTACTCCTCCTTGGCGACCACCACCCACTGTGCTGCTGGTCACCCCTGAGAGCTGGGCCCCTATTCTCCCTGGTACTCATAGTGTTCCTTTCCTCTGACCCAAAGATTGGGGGTGAAAGAAGAATGAGTAATCTGCTTCCTACCTCTCTACCAAGCTTGGATATATGCTTCTCCAAGATCCATAGAATTCTGAGCCCCTAAAGGTCTATGGTTCATACGTCCCTCCTGGAATACTTTTACTTTTAACATTATGCTTGTCCAGGACTGTTGACAGCTGTAATAGCCATTCACGCTCTTCTTTATTAAGTAGTTAATCAATCTCATCTTGTACATGCAACAGACACCTTGAGCATCTGTTTTGTGCAAACCTCTGTTAGGTGCTAGGAAATCAAGATGGGAATAGGAGAAGTCAAGACTTTAAGAGGGACAGGCAGACATTAAATGGCTAATTCTATAATGGAGTCTTTAATTATAATTGTGATAGGTTCCATGGGGGACAAGCCTATGACAAGGGGTTCTGACCTAGTCTGAGGATCAATGAAAGTTGTCATGGGGAGGTGAGATCTCAACTGTGTTAGGAAGCATGAATTGTAGAAGAAAAAGGGGATTGTGGTGGTGACCACTGCCTGCAGAGGAAGAGAAGGGCAGAGCCATTTTTCTTAAGGAACCGAAAGCAAGCCAGTGTAGCCAAAGTCAGAGAGAGAAGGGACATTTGGGAGGAGATGAGGTGGTAAGGTTAGCAAGATAAGGGTAGTAAGGTTACTTAATACCAGGTATTAGAGGCCATGTTGAAGATTTTTTTCCTGAAAGTCTCTGTCCTAAAAGTCCAAGGCCTTTGTCCAAAACACTGCAGGAAACAATTTAAAGGATTTTAATCACCTGCGGTGGGGATCAGGCAGAGAAATGGGGGTGTTGCAGCACTGAAATGTTCAGTGTTGCATTTTCAAATGTCCGCTCTGGAGGCTGTATGGGACATTTGGAGGGTGAGGGGTGGGAAGCTGACGTGAAGAGTCAGGTAGTAAGTTTTGTGCCTCCCAGGGAAGTTGGTGGTGGTCTGCATTAGGACAGTGCAGGTAGAAAGGAGATAAATGGATGATGGGTTTAAAGCTATTTAGAAGGCAACGTTGCTGGAAGTTACTGTTGGATTGGATGCAGGAAGAGGTTAAAAATGACTCTTAGGCTCCTGGTTTGCTGAGGAGAGAGTAAACAAAGAGCATGAAGGAGGCCTTTGAGCTAGCAAAAAGTTGCCAAGGAAAGACATCTAGGTAGAGGGAAAGAAATACAGGAGGCGTGAGATTGTGAAAGCCGAGGAAAGGTCTTGCTCCTTCCCCTAGAGCTTGAACTTGCTCAACAAGCCATCAGTATCCAATAATCTGACATCAGGTTGTACCACAGTAGATGGGCTCTGGGTAAGTCTGGGCACTCACGATCTCATCCACGTTAGGATCCCTCTTCCAGATGACAAGGTGCTTTGTTCGCAGCTAGTATCACAGCCCCACAAATCACCTTGGACAATATCTTCCAAAAACCAAGAGTGATTTTCATAAAACGACCTTAAGAAATATTTTGCAACAAAAGATTTTCCTAACCGACATGCTGTCTTCAGAAATGCAACACCAGCACAGCAAAGACAAGCTTTTATGATATCATATTGGGGGGCGGGCGGTTACTCTGGCCTGTTAGCAGCTCCTAAAGCTCTTCATTCCACATTGGGAACTTTGCTTCATCCAGCCCAACCAGAAGGTTCTCTGAGGTTGTTCTGATAGTTGTTAGGGTTGTTCATAAATGTTTGGTTATCTTGCTTTAGACACATGATAGGATTACATTTCTTTACCCACTTGCTTTATATGATGCTTTACCTAATGAAATGGGAACAGAGTGATGTATGGATTAAGAGCCAATTCCTGGTTTGCACGCTCTATTCCCGGCCTCACCAAATAAGGAAGTATGTGTCAAGAAGAAGCTTCCCTCAGTGACCTTTATGAGCAGAGCTCCTTATAACAACCTGTAGTTTACATGTATCATAGGCAGGAAATAAACATTGTTATCTTAAGAAGCTGAGATGTTTGTTACTATATCATAACTTAGCCCATCCTTACTGATACAGAGATACCCTTTCCAGAGCAAAGTAACCTTAAGAATTCATATGAGTTCCGAAGATTTTAGAACAAATTCTTTGCCGGGCAAGCTCAAACAAATAGGATCCCTCTCTTGTCTCCTGAATCTCTGCAAGAGGAGACTGTTACCAATCATAGCAATAGCGACTAGTCAGTAACTCGTAACCATGCAACAGGAGCTATGCTAATTATCCATTTTATCTAAAATAACCCAATAATGAAGTGGACATGAGTAAATCCACTTCAAAAATGAGAGAACTGAGGCTCAGAGAGGTTAAATAACATGCCCAGGGTCACACAGCTGGTAAATGGCAGAACCAAGATTGGAACATAGGTTGTGTGGTGCCAAAGTCCTTGCAGAGTTCTCATTCTGCTGGAAGGTTCAGGGTTGGCCTACTGATGTTCTTAAACTAACCTCATCTGAGTGTTTTATAGAGTGAGGTTTAACAATTAACATATGGTTTTCAGACTTGGGACCTGACCACTCTTAGCTAGCAGGCTCTTACCTAAGCTGACTGAAAATGTATGTTGTGTGTTTGTACTTTATTTTTTTTTTTAATTTTAAATTTTTAAAAGTTTTTATCTATTATTGAGAAATAGAGACAGAGCATGAGCATGGGAGGGGCAGAGAGGAGGGAGACACGTAATCCAAATCAGGCTCTAGGCTCTGTGCCGTCAGCACAGAGCCCGACACCGGGCTCAAACTCAGAAACCTCGAGATCATGACCTGAGGCAGAGTCGGACACTCAACCTACTGAGCCGCTCAGGCACCCCTGTGTTTGTGCTTTAGGATAAGATAGATCTGAATTCAAATTGGGGTTCTACCCGGTATTAGATTCACCTAAACTCTTGCTGTACGTCAGTTTCCCCATCGAACAATGGAGGTAATAATCATTCCTGGCTCATGGGGCTGCGGGAGGATGGACCCCTGGTTTTCCTGTTTGTTCTCAGATCCATTCTCCATCCTTCCCCGCTCTACTTTATGTCTGGGAGAGGAGTGGACCCTGCAAATGCATTCCTTGAGCTTCTCTGCAGTTTGCTTCAGGCAACAGGAGGGCCTTGTAAGTGGTGGGAGGGCAGAAGGAGGGGGGGCGGTGTCCCTCCATGTTTCAGGTGGCTCCTCCAGCAGCAGCTGCTCTGTGGTTTTGGCTCCTCCTAGGCAGCCCCCTCTCTCCTCGGTCTCAGGTGTTGCTCTGGCTCCTGGTTCTGTGACTATCTTCCTTTGTTGTTCCAGCCCTAGGGACCAACAATTAGCTCTTGCTAATCTCCAGGCCACCTCACAGTCCCCTTTTGTTCTTTCGGCTCTTCCAAGACCTTTCTAAGAAGGATTCTGTATGAAAGTCTCACTTCCGGTGGTCTAGCCTGAGCTATTTTCCAGATTGTCTCACGGCTGATTTAGAGGATTGTTTGAGATAATGCCCATGAAGTATTTAGAACAGTGCTCAGCACATAAAAAGTGCTCAATCAATAGTAGCTTACAAAATGTGCTCACTTTCCTCTTAAGGACATACTCTGTGGCCAGTCTGCCCCAGGGAGGTCCCTGCCTGCACCATAGCTTGTGAGTCTATGCCCCTTCATCTTCCAGGCTGGCCAGGTCTGTGGACCTGTCTGGATTCTTCTTCTCTAATCTTCACAGAATAGAGGACATGTGAATTCCTCCATGACATTTTTGATACATGTCCCAGTGTTATTTTCAATTTTCGAAACTTCTTATTATTTTTTTTATACTAAAAAAGCACAGCTCTATTTTGAGATAAAGGCGGGTTGGCTTGCCAACACCTCCCTCTGCCCCATTACCCCTTGCCCCACTCCAGCCCACACGGCTCACTTGTGTCTGCAACTCTTGTCTGTCCTCTGCAAGGCTTTGGCGTACAGAGTTCCCCTGTCATGGAAGGATCTTTCCTGGGCTCCTTTCAGATAAGGTCCTTTGCACACCACAGCCTCGGGGTAGCTGCTCCCTCCTTAGAGAGGTCCTCCTTGACCACCTTCTCTAATGCCAGTCACCCCTGTTGACCTCTGTGACAGAGGCTGTTTGGATCTTCATCGTACTTTCCACAGCTTGTCTCCGTCCCAACATGCCATAGACCATTAGACTCTTAATCCCACAAGGGTAGGACGTATGTGTGACATCCTCATATGTTCATCATGTATCCTTAGGGACAAAGAAAGATTGGCATAAAATGTGCTCTTGGTCAGTATGTTATGAAAGAAAAGTAGTTGAAATAATCTCATATCAAGGGTTAGTTGAAGTCTAATAGTGATGATCTTTGGGATTCCCATCCTCTCCCTTACTCAGGCACTTATGCAGAAATCTTGAAAGCCAGTCTCCTTCACCACTGCTCCCTCCCCAGGCCCCACGTGGTGTGAGAAGCTCTGTTCCCTTCACAACACTTGGCCGCTGCGATCTTCATGGAGGCTCCCAAGATTCTATATCCAGCCGTCTCCATCTTCCCGTGGTCACTCTCCTTCTGCAGACTGGCCGCCTCCAAGGCCCCCAGGAAGCAATCTCAAACAGAATCCAGAACCACCACCTTCAACACCAAACCCCTCCTCAGCACTTGGGCCATGCTGGTCCCCACCCCCTTCTCAGACAACCTCTCCTCACACAATCCAGCTTCCTTCCACAGAGAAAACAAAAGGCCCATTCAGGTTTTGTCTTCTTGGTGGCCAAACCAATCAGTAGCTACTAGCTTTTTTTGGCTTTCAGTTACAAAAAGGCTGCTAATTGCAATTACTCAGCCTCCCTTAAGGGCTTGGGGAATCTCGGGTCTTAAACCAAAGAGCCTGGCTACATTCCTGGGAGAAGGGGAAAAATACCTCTCATTTCTGAAGAATGAACTAACAAATTGTAAAAGAGAGGAAATAAATGATGTGAAAGCTCTTTCTTAATTACCCTGCTCTACTGGTTACCTGATCCAGTGCCCCAGATCCCCTCTAGAGCTGGTGCCCTGCCCTGAGGCACAGCTAATGGCTGAAACAAAGTCTGGAATCCTACCTAGTTCCTGCTGGCCTTCCCTCTTGNCAGAAGCCTGAATGCTTCCTGCTTGGGTTCTTTGAAATTTGTAGCTTAATTTACTACTAAAGCAGTTTTTAGTCGAATTGACTCCTTATTCTTCCAGGAATGTGGTAAACTTGAGTCAGAGGGGTTTTATTCTCTTCTGGTCTAAGATACTTTCTAAATGCCTGGCTCTAAGGTCACTTCCATTGCTACAAGCCTCCACTGGTTNCATAAAGTGTAATAATGTTTTCAGGAATAGAATTTAGTGATTCATCACTTACATATATCACCCAGTGCTCATCCCAAGTTTCCTCCTTAATGCCCCTCCCCCATTTAGCCCATCCCCCCCCTCCCCGAGCCAGCACCCTTCAGTTTGTTCTCTGTATTTAAGAGTCTCCTATGGTTTGTCTCCCTCTCTGTTTTTATATNTGAGCTGTCAGCACAGAGCCCAACGTGGGGCTCCAACTCACCAACCATGAGATCATGACCTGAGCCAAAGTCAGACCCTTAACCGCTGAGCCACCCAAGTGTCCTGTTGATTTTTATTATTTAAAAAAAATTTGTTAATGTTTTTATTTATTTCTGAGAGAGACAGACAGACAGACAGATAGCATGAGCATGGGAGGGTCAGAGAGAAAGGGAGACACAGAATCCGAAACAGGCTCCAGACTCTGAGCTAGCTGTCAGCACAGAGCCTGACAGAGGGCTCGAACTCATGAACCATGAGATCATGACCTGAGCCGAGGTCTGACGCTTACTCGACTGAGCCATCCACGTGCCCCAATTTTTATTATTTTTTAATTTTAATCCAAGTTAGTTAACATAAAGTGTAATAATGTTTTCAGGAATAGAATTTAGTGATTCATCACTTACATATATCACCCAGTGCTCATCCCAAGTTTCCTCCTTAATGCCCCTCCCCCATTTAGCCCATCCCCCCCCTCCCCGAGCCAGCACCCTTCAGTTTGTTCTCTGTATTTAAGAGTCTCCTATGGTTTGTCTCCCTCTCTGTTTTTATATTATTTTTGCCTCCCTTGCCTTATGTTCATCTGTTTTGTGTCTTAAATTGGCAGGGACTATTTCTTAACTCTTTCTTCCCCCCTGCCCCATATATCTGAGTCGTTATAGTGGCTAGAATTGTGCTCAAAATGAAATATGAGTCAAGCATGCATTTGCCTGAGAATAACAGAAAACAAGATGATAGCGGTTTAAACAGATAGATTTAACAAAATGCAGAGGTATGTGATTGGTGGTGTTGGGTTTGGACACTAAGTTATGGAGCAAATGGAGAAAAAAAGCGAAAAAGATGCAGTGCCAGCTGCCTGTTCCCTTTCACTGAGAAAGAAAAGCTTCTCTGGAAATCCTCAAGTTTGACTTTTTCTTAGGTCTCATTGCCCAGAACTGGGTCACATGACCATCTTGGCTGTGATGGACGATTAGACTATGTATGTCAGAGCATGCCTTTGTCTTAGTTTTGAAACACATCTATTTGGGGAAAAGAATTCTAGATTGACAGTGTTTTCTTTGAGTGCTTTAAAGATGCTGCTTCCCTGACTTATTTGCAAATTTCTGTACAAACACCTGCAGTCATCTTATCTGTGTCCCTTGCATAGAGGTGCATTTTTTTCCCCTCCTCTTATAAGATTTTCCCTTTAGCACTGGTTTTAAGCCATTTAATGGTGATGTTCCTTGGCATAGTTTTCTATATATTTCTACTTAGAGTTTGTTGAGTTTCTTGGATTTGTGAGTTTATAGTTTTTACCAAAATTGGGAAGTTTCCAGAGACTTAATTTTTTTTTTTTTCTGTCCACGCTGACCCCTCCTCACTCTCATATTTGCTTCACAGATTCCAGCACATATTGGACACATACTGGACACGGCACATATTGCTGCACGTTATGTTAAGCTCGTGGATACTCTACTTATATTTTCAGTCTTTTTATTCCCCCTCTATTTCATTTTGGATAGTTTTTATTGCAATGTTTGCAGATTCTTTAACCTTTTCCCCCAGTAATGTTTAATCTGATAGAAGTGTAGGGGTGTGTGTTAAAAATCTCAGTCAACATTCTTGTATTTTCTAGGTATTTGCTTTGGGTCTTTTAAAAAGATTTTCCATGCCTCTACTTCCTTGGCCACCTAGAATACCATTCTAATTGTTTTTAAACGTCCTAGTTTACTGATTCTATAATCTCTGTCATTTCTGTGACTCTATTAATTGATTTTTCTCAGTATGTGGGGCATTTTTCCTACCTTTTTGTATGCCTGATCATTGTCAATCGGATGCCTCTTACTGCTAATGAGAAAGCTAGGATAGGTGCTCTGATGGATATAGAGGATGTGACGGGTTGGAGGGGTTCTTTGGGTGAAGAGTTTTACGGTGTCTGCAATAGGTTGGAGTAGACCATATGGCCCTACAATGTTTGGTCCTTTGAGAAGTTGTATATATCCTAGTACCTTATGTTTGACTAATGCTAGGAAAGCTATGACGAGGAGGTTGGGTGATTAATGAAAGAGTATTGATTATAAACATATTGTTAAGGAGAGGAGTCAAATCTCTGATTATAATTTTACCCTGTTGGGTGCTGGATGTTTCTGAGTTCCTTTAAGTACTGTTATGCTTTGTTTTGGGACGCTTTGTTGCTGGAAATGGTTTGATCATTTTGGGGCTGGCATAAGATTTGTTAGGTAGAACCAGAGCAGCATTTACCCTAAGGTTATTTTTACTCCACTCCCAAGGCAAGACCTACTGAGTTACCAACTCTGAGGTTTCTGATCTGGGTGCCAGGATCAGGTCCTGTTCTTGATCTTGTATGATCACTATGTATCTTTCCACTCTGACTTGTGGGAACAGACCCAATTCTCTGCCCCCTGCAAGCTTTGGTGATTGTTCTCTCTGTCTAGGTGGCTCTTTCCCTGGTCGTAGGTAGTTTCTTCCCACTCACACACTAATCAGCTGAAGACTGGAGCAAGACCTGTCGTCAAAGCTCCTCCTTACACTGTGTAGTTCTCTTCTCTCCTGGTCTTTACTCTCAGCTCCAGCTCTTTGGCTTTTCCTGGTCTCCCAGTTCTATAGCTCTTCCTGGATCCCGCTGTCTGCACTGCTGTCTGGCGCCTACCTTGGGCAGTAAGTGGAGGCAATCAGATGCTCAGCTTTATTCGTCTGGTCTCTCTTATGGACCACTGCTCTGCACTGCTGCCTATTTTATTTCTTTAGTTGTTTTTATTGGAGAGTAAATTCAGTCAATGTTGCTCCATTTTAGCTGGTTAGACTGGATTACTATAATTATTATTGTTCTGTTGATAAAACAGATTGCTGAGGGTGTCAGCTGTTTCCAAAACAATTCTCGTTACGTAACCTGAAACACCTTGCATTGCAATCCACAGCTCCTGCAAGTACAGTTCATCCTTGTGCAATGGATGTTACAGAAGAGTGCCTGCAAATAACCTCTGTGTAAGAGAATCTGATTTTTCCCTCTGGCTTACATTTTCATTCCTGTGATGCTCTCTCTCTAGCTCATTTCTCGTTACTTTCTCTTCAGCAGTGACTTCAAACCCTGAGACTTTCCTCTGTTTTTTCTCTCTCTTTTTTTTCCTTTTTGGTCAGGGACCAGTAATCTATACACAAAATACTACGATGTTTCGGGATTCGAATTCATCGTATTCTAGTCAACATAGCTCTTGAAGACTTAGGTGTGTGCTTGGGGTTAAGGTGTGTGTGGGTTTGAATAAAGACAGGGACTTGGACTTCAAGCAGCTCAGTCCTTTTTTTTTAATTAAAAAATTTTTTTATATGCATAGCCACTCCTATAGTTTTGGATTGTTTCAAAGGAAGGACACTCCTGCATTTTAGGATGGATTTAGAAATAGAAGTAGACAGTTCAAGAAAAGGATTTCTTGTTTTTCTTCTTGTTCTTCAGCTTCAAGAGTATTGAGTGTTTTTCATAAAAGAGTGCTGTTT
This sequence comes from Crocuta crocuta, assembly GCF_008692635.1. Lineage (NCBI taxonomy): Eukaryota > Metazoa > Chordata > Mammalia > Carnivora > Hyaenidae > Crocuta > Crocuta crocuta. The sequence goes on from NW_027532585.1 coordinate 9,065,125, forward strand.
CATTACCTAAGAGACTAAGAAAAGTCACTGACGTTGATGATGGGTTCATACTCTTGTGGAAGAATACCACAAATTGATAAAGACCCAGAATGTGGCACCAGGGCAAACCTGTGAGATTTCACAGAAGGGTGTGATTACTGAGGGCTGGAGAGATGAGGGAAGGCTTAGAGACGTAGTTCAGGAAAGAATGATAGAATTTAGAAGAATGCTGTGAGCACCATTAAGACTATGGAAGCCCATGTTTCGACTAGGGACACCCAGAAAGGTTGAAGTTGGAGCTCCTCCTGGTGACAGTGGGAAAAGTAGAGGTCTACCTATTGGAGGCCTTATGTGCCAGGCTCCGCATTTGGATGTGGAAAGCTCTGGATGGTTTGCGATGAGGGGGGTGGGAGGGTGGTGGTGGCTGGGACATGGGAGACATGCTCCGATGGAAGTCAGGGTTAACGTGTGTAGAGGAGATGAGGCCTGGCAGCAGAGGTGTGAGACCGGGGACTCTGCTATGTCTTAATCATCTCTGTATTCCCACCTGCAGGTTCAAACTTAATGTTTGTTAAGGTGCCCGTAAATGTTTATCTTTTGCCTTCCAAATGGCTAACGTTCTTGATAACCATTGGCCTTGTCAATGGCATGACAAGTATTGTGAAAGAACTTCTTTGCGACACCATATTAATGTGTTTGAGGGATCAGAGGTAGGCGAGTTTGGACGCAGGCTCTTTCAAACCTTACTTATTTCTCTTTCAAGTCATTTTCTTCCATCCTAAGGAAAAGGCACTGGGCCACTGTTACAGAAATCACACAACAGGGCCGTTCCCTGTCCCCAGCTCCCCCAACCCTAACAACTTCTGCGGAGTCTTACAAATCCCATCAGACAGACCGCACATACCCACGTGAACCAAACAACTCGAGCGAACACTCCCAACACAGCGCGGCGGAGGCACCGACGTCCAGATGGGCACACTGGCCACAGCGGGGCCTCAGGCGCAAGTGCAGCAGCGCGCACGCGCACACGTGACTCTGCGCCTAGGCAGGGTACCCGTGCGATTAGGCGCTCGCACTCGGTTATTGGCCCCGCCGGCCCCCTCGTGTGCACGCGTTCAGCTGAGATCCGAAAGCGGAGCCCCGGCGCCCCCCCCGCCCCCCCG
>NW_027532585.1:9066298-9095445 GCF_008692635.1 Crocuta crocuta
CGCGACGCGGGCAGGTTGTTCTCCCCGCCCCGAGCTCCGGGGTTCCTTCGGAGCCATGGGCCCGGCTCGTGCCGGCTGGGGGTCGGGGTGGTTCTCTCCCTGGGAGACCCGCTGGGGAGGAGGGAGGGTCCTGGGGACCGAGCAGCCTCCGCAGCTCAGGGGACCTTGGGAGCGTGGCGTTGAGGCTGCGGGGGTGCTCTGCAAGCAGCTGGTGCCGGGAAGAGTCCGATGGCACAGGACCAGTGACTGGTCTGAGCGTACACCTTGTGTCAGACACTGGGTTAGGCGCGTTGTAGGTACAATCCAGCCCTCCCAGCAACGCCAGGAGGTAGGGTCTATCGCGTAATGCCCATTTTCCGGATGGGGAAACGAAGCGTAGAAGTTAACCAACCTGTTCAAAGTCACACAGAGGGTCAGCAGTGGGGGGTTTGAATTCGGGTACGTTTGGCTTCAGAGATGACCGTCTTATCACTTGTTCCTTTCAAAACCCAAAGTTGGTTTCCCTCGTCTCATAGTCTGGCGCCTCCAGATTTTGTTTTACTTCTCGACCTTGGATCACCGCTGTAGGGAGGGAGGGGCGAAGCGTGACTTCCTGCTGGCACTCCGCTCTTCTTCCACTCCTCCAGCTCTGGGGCCACCAGGGACTTTTTCTCTGGGCGCAACGCCCCCCCCCGTTGTAGCTACATTCTGCATGTGAAACTGATAGCTGATGTGTTTTATAATCGTGAAGAGCTTTCATGCCTATTCTCTCTCCTGCTCTGTTAGGTTGATGCCATGTTAAATTGTTAAGGCTGTACTAGGATGGTTGTGCTGAGGATAATAGTTGCCGCAGCAAACCTATATGGGGATTTTAGTGAAATCGGAATACACCCTCCAAGTAACAGTTAACTCTGGACGTGACCTTTCTGAGTTTTAAAGGAATAATTTAAGGCCAGGTGAGAAATAGCCAAAAGCTGAAGCAATTTGAGAATTATGGTAGGGAGCTTTTATATTTTAGGCTAATCTCTTTCTTTAGCAGTGCACTATTACTGAGCATTTTCCCTTAGGGTATGATAAGGCTTATTGAAAAGGATGAAAGCTTTTCAGTCAGGTATTTAAAGATGGTGTGGTTTTGTTTTAAAGCTTTGTAGTTGTATTGAAAGTGCAAATACCGTTGCGTTTAAGCCATCACGAGAAAACTGAGACCTCAATTCAGTTTAAGTGGGAAACTTTAGAGGCGCTCTCCTTGCCTTTAGCCATGTTTCCATTGCCTAGCGTGTATGACCAAACATTCCCAGCACATAATTAAAAAAAAAAATCTACTTGTGTGCATACATGTAACTTATATTTAATTAAATAAGACAAATGGCCTCCATTCTCCCAGGAACTGTTCAATTATTAATGCAAATAAAATAATTCTTAGTCACCTACCTGAAATAAGCTATTATTCACTTTTCAACATTCATGGCTGTTTTGTTCAAGAAGTCTAAAGATACAAATGTTGATTTACAAAAAAATTAGAACAGTCTACCAGAGATGATGTTGAGTTTAAACACATCAAAGTCTGTTTTTACACCTCGACTAACCATGGTAGAAGCCCACCAGTGGTTCCTTTGACATCCTATGATGGAGCAAAAGAACGTCGAGGTCAGAATTTTGAGCTTTGGTATCTACTGTCTGGCTTACTTATTAACTTAAATGGTGAATGTATATATTTGTATTTTTTATAGCACATGATTTGGGAGTTACCCCTTGTGACATGGATGAATCTGCACTGACCCTTGGCACAATAGATGTTTCTTACCTGCCAAATTCATCAGAATACAGTGTTGCTCGATGTAAGCATGCAAACGAGGAGTGGGTAAGTTGAATAGGGGTTAAAAACATACAACCTAAAGATGTTCATTTCAGTGTTGTTCATGAAGATGGAGAACTGGAAGCAACATATATCAAGTAGAGGTTAATAGCTAAAGAAACTTCTTAACAGCTGTTGGAAGGTATGTCTTTGAAACCTAATATTTAAAAATTGTTACAGTTTTATGTTAATTGGGAAGAGACAGTTGGGTAGGATATTTAAACACAGTGGTTATGTTAAAAAGCAAAATACTTTGCATAGGGAAAAAAATCTAGGAGTTGTGTTGGATGGTGTACTTATAAAGATACTTTCTGGATCTGTTTTCCATAATGTAATAAGTATGAATTTTGTAATGGAAATAAAGGGTTGTTTTTCTTTTAAATGGGAAAGAAATTTTAGTATGAACCTCAATTCAAAGGACATGCATTTTCTTGTGATTTTTTTTTCTATTTTTTTTCTATTTTGGCATGTTTAAAATATTTCTTGAGCACCCTCTGCTTTATATAAAAATGATGTCAGAGTTTTGGGTGTTTTTTTTTTGTTTTGTTTTGTTTTTGTTTTTTGTTTTTTGTTTTGCTAATTTTTGAGAATGTTACATCAGTGGTATTTGTGCAACTAATGAACTCAATGAACAAAATGTTTAAAACAGAGGAGCAGAGTTTGACCCTAATTGGACAGTAGAGCTGTAATTTAAATTCCAGACAGGATAAAGGAATGTTCCATAGGTTTACCTTGTTTGTTTATTTAAAGTAAAATATTTCAAGCTGTATGTAACAGCTTGCTTACTATGTAAGGCTTTGTAGCACTTCTGTGGGAGTCTGTGATTGAAGGGAGTAAGATTACCTGATTGCATATGTATCCAGGAGCCTGGTTTTATTTAGCTGCTACTGTCCTGAGCTGTTTAACGTTGTCTTTGACCCTTTGGGTGTGCAGATGCCCTTGCTAGCCATTACCATTCTTAGGTGCTCAATTTTTGCTTATGTTCCAAGTTTTGTTCCAAGTGTTGATGATGGATGGGGGAGCCATGAAGGAAAATTACCCCAAGAAACCTCCACTACCAAAAGAAATCTAAGTTCGAAGTTTCTCTTCTGAGATATCTTAGTGTTAGAGATCAAGTGGACAAGTATAGTTCCCTTGCCATTCAGACACTTTTTTCCCTTAACATTTATTAGGGTGAGTGTGGGTTCAGACCTACTGTCTTCAGATCTGCAACCTTAAAATGGAAAGAAAGCCTACTGAGCCGGAAAAGGCCATTTGTTGGAAGATGTTGTTATTCCTGCACTCCCCAGAGCTGGGTAAGAGTGTTACTGCTTGCTGACCGTTAGTAATATATAGAGTGAGATTCCAGCTTTGCGAATTTTATTACTGGGTAGTCTTAATGGACTTAATTCATCTTTAGAACTTAGGCCCATGTCTATAAACCAAATATTTCAAGTAATGATGTTGACTCAATTTGTCTTTCCATTCATTTATGCAGTAAATGCTGGTTAAACAGTTGATGCTAAGTGATAATTTGGTTCGTTTTTAGTTTAGTATGATTTTAGATAAATCTAAGAGTTGGTGGGAACCTTCATGTAACTTCTACATGTTGACCTTTTAACTCGATGTTAAAATTCTAGCAAGATGAGCAAGGAACAGCAGGAGAGAGTTTTAAAGCTCTAAAGCTATGGCTTTGCCCTAGTCTCCTTTTGCTAAGTTTCTGTTGGGGGAGGGTGAGTAAGGATGGAGGGTGTCTGTTGACTATGTTAGTGAAGGATGGTTACTAAATGTTAGGATGAAGACTTAATTTATTTTTTTTGAGAGAGCTAGAGAGAGAGCGAGCGAGCGAGAGAGAGAGAGAGCGAGCAAGCATGTGGGGGTGGGGCAGAGAGAAAATCCCAAGCAGGCTCCATACCCAGCTCGGAACCTCATGTGGGGCTCCATCTCACCACTGTGAGATCATGACCTGAGCTGAAATCAAGAGTAAGATACCTAATGGATGGAGCCACCCAGGCACCTCAAGGATAAATATTTTAAATAGAGTGCGTACGGGCTTGTTGTTTGTGTTTTGGTGAAACAGATACAAGTCATGCAAAATCTTCCATATTACAGAGTAGTATTTGAAAAGAGTCCATCGAATGAGAAGTAAGCCTCTGTTGGCAGCTTGCTAGAGGGATGAGTTAGCATAGGAATTTAGAATCTAATATGGCTGTGTTCTCTGGCAGTAGGGATGCCTTTTAAAAGGTATGCCTGGATGTTCAGCTCTCTCTGGGATGGGCCAATTATCAGGACAGAAATTCTGCCACTTAAGTGCCTGTCATTTATAGAGATTGCTTATAATCTGTATAAATACCTAACTGTGCTATGTGCATGTTCTATTCTGGGTTGGCCTGGCAGGAAGTAGAATTCTGAGTCTGGCATAAAGGGATTTACTAACTTGGAAGAGATTTGTGTGGGACCCAAGCAGTTTATGTTAAATATTCAGGTCTGCTCAAGAATGTCTTAATTATAAATACTGTCCCTTTTAGAACAGAAGTGCCGTGTTGCAAGAATTTGGTAGAATTGAGCGATCATGATAATTTGTAGTCCAGCAGTAAGGACAGTTCAGGTTAATAGACCAGTAGAAATACAAATTTAAATAGATGATCATGTGGCTTTCTTTTTAGACCTGGCATCTCATCTAATTCTAATTTCAAATGCTTAAAAGATCAGAATACTACCTTGACTCTAATGTGTTCTTAAGTCAGAAGACAATTTAGGAAATTATTTGGTGGTGCTGGTGGGAGTGGTTTGGGGTAGGAATAGGTCAGTAGTATAATATGTAGTTGATTTTTGCTTAAATACAGTTCCTAATGGAACTGAACTTGATCTTTGAAGTTCTTCCATGGCATGTTTATTTAAAATGATTTTTAAACTATTTATTAGAGAGAGAGAAGGAATGAGAGAATGTGTGTGGGGGAGGGGCAGAGGGAGGAGGAGAGAGAGGGAGAAAGAGAATCCCAAGCAGGCTCCATGCTGAAGGACTCAGTCCCATGACCAGTGAGATCATGACCCGAGCCGAAATCCAGAGTTGGATGCTCAACCAACTGAGCCACCCAGGTGTCCCTATTTAAAATAATTTTAAATAACTTTCCTAATATTTTTTTGATATTTGCTACTCTTTCTCTGATATCCTGTTTTCCTGGTCTCTAAAGAGATTCATTTAAATATTTTTATATCTTTTATTGAAGGTACATTATGCTTTCCCAACATTGATCTGTAGAAAGCTTACCTTTTTTTGTCCATACTGATCAAGCTATAGACTCTCTCTTTTGAGCAGAACTCTCTCTGAATTATCCCTTAAGGTTTCCAGTAAAGAAAGTCACCTTCAGCCATACATTTTCTAATGAAGTAAACAGTCATTTAGAACAAGATGTAGATTTGAATCCTAAAACCTCTGTCGTCAGTCTCAATTTTCCTATCTGTAAAATGGGGATAATAATTATTGTGTCAGCATTATTGCCAGATTTAGTAATTTAAAGATAACTGTGGTACTTAGCATGGTATTTGTACATTTGGGAAACACTCCAGAGTTCCTGTTATTGATGTAAGCTCTCTGTAGCTTCAGCTCTTCTGGGTCGGAGGTGGGGCGTGAGGCAGGACAGGGAGGCAGGATTTCCTTTGCAAGTTTGTAACCTTCTTTGAAGGCTAAACAGTACTTTTCGATAAAATGTAATTTTTCTTCATCACTTAGATTTTTGCAATGACTAACTTTATACTTGAGTTATAAAAGTTATCAGAAAGTGGTAATGCGAGCTCTTTGCCAGAAATCCAATTGTATATTTATGTCTACATTTGTTTTGTTTCACATAGGATAAGTTTTTCAACTCCAGTATCCCATCTTTGGGTTTGCGGAATGTTATTTATATCAATGAAACTCACACAAGGTAAAAAGAAATTTCTTCTATTTCTAATACATCTCAAAAGAAAAACTGTAATAATTAGTGGATATACTCTAAGAGAATCTCTTCATGTTTTTGAGTTAATAGAATTGAGCTTCTGACGCAAGAGGCTTTATCTAAAAACCAAAAGCAGGGCAGCCACCTGGGAGCCCTATTACTGTCACCGCCATTCGTGCAATTGTATGGTGACTGTTTCATGAGAGTGTAGATGTTGCTACAGCTTTCTCTTTTAATTTGTGTGTGTGTATACATATTTATATATATATATATGTACATATATATATATCTTTTAAATTTTTAAATGTTTTTATTTTATTTTTTGAGAGACACAGAGCATGAGCAGGGGAGGGACCGAGAGAGAAGGAGACACAGAATCCAAAGCAGGCTCCAGGCTCTGAGCTGTCAGCACAGAACCCAGTGCGGGGCTCAGACTCACAGACTGTAAGATCATGACGTGAGCTGAAGTCAGATGCTCAATCGACAGAGCCACCCAGGTTTCCCATTTGTATATATGTCTTTAAAGCTTATTCATCTATTTTGAGAGAGAGTGAGTGGGGTAGGGGCAGAGAGAGAGAAAGAGAGAGAGAGAATCCCAAGCAGGCTCCGCACTGCCAGGGCACAGCCCGACATGAGGCTTGATCCCACAGACGGCAAGGCCATGACCTGAGCTGAAGTGAAGAGTTGGACGCTCAACCAACCGAGCCACCCAGGCGCCCCTGTATACTGATTTTATATCTAAAGTGTGACAAAATGTGGTAAAGATTTATCTGAGGAAAGGGTAGGTTTGAATGTCTTACGATCTGTTATGATTATTGTATACTTAAAAATTGAAACCAGCCTAATCTATGGAGTTTTAGAAGATACTTTCCTGTATTGAGCAAATCTTCTTTCATTTATTATTAGCTTAAGACTTTCTTTAGAATTCTTCCAGACTTCAGACACATGGGGATGGGCTGCTGGGCATCTGAATGAGAGAAAAGAGGCTTTGTTTTAGTGAATCTAGGCTAGGGGATAAGGGAGGAGGGGGGGAAGGTTTTGTGAATGTCTGTGAGGCAGGGGAGAACAGCAGCCAAAAATGCTACCAGCTCTTATAATTCTAAGGGTAAGTGCCTCGGCTAGGTCAGCAGTAGGCTCAGGTGATGAGAAATGCTTGAAATTTTGTGAAAATTTATCCAAGAAGTCAAATACTTAAATCTGAAGGCTCTCTGAAGTTCCTAATCATATTTTAGTGATGAGATCATCACTGAGCGTGATGACATTTGTATATATATTAAAGGTCTTTTTTTTTTTAATAGAACTAAAATCAAGGGACATACTTTTTCCCCATTCCCATGCTACCCTTCTGTCTCCATCTCAAATTTGAAGGAGAGAGGAGAAATTCTGGCCCACTGATTTGTTTTCCCCCTTTTTGACTTGATTAAGATCCTAAAAGAAGGAATCTCATAGAGCCTCTTCTTGTTTATGTAAGTAGACATTTTATGTATAAAGTCAGAGGGTTCACTTGTCTCCATTTGGAGGCAGTTAAGAAGAAAAAAGCATATGCCGTATTGACTCACTGATATGAAGCCATTTAGCGTGATACACTCCCTGTGCGGTTGAGCTGGCTGTTTAGCGCCTCTGTGTGTTACACAAAGCGACACGTAGACATTTGTGTGTACACAAACACACACACACGGCTTTCCAAATTATCTCTTTATAGCCCACAGCCATAAGCTGTATTGCTTATATGTATGGCATTGAACATACTTTTAAAAAATGAATTAATAAGGCATTTTTCTTTTAATATTTGGTTTATTATTTGCAGAGGGACACTATTCAAGCATTTTAGTACACAAATTCCAACTTTAAATTTAGTACACAAATTCCAACTTTAAATTTAGTACACAAATTCCAACTTTAACTGAGAGTACATGCAAGGAATTATGAGTAACATTGCCTGCCACAGGTCATCTTGAACTGCTAAGGAGAATTTGCTCTAGGAGAACACGAGATTTCAGGAATAGAGGAAATGAGGCTTTGTTTTTATAGCAGGGAAACAACCATATAATGTAAGCAATTCATTTTAAGTGTTCCAAGAGTCCTTCTCTGCTAAGTCTTTTTTTTTTTTTTCCTCTTCCACGTTGCAGGCATCGAGGATGGCTTGCAAGGCGTCTTTCTTATGTGCTTTTTGTTCAAGAACGTGATGTCCATAAAGGCATGTTTGCCACCAACGTGACTGAAAATGTCCTCAACAGCAGTAGGTAAGGGTGGGGATGCTGTTGTAAAGGGAAGAGGCAGGGAAGGGGGGTGGGGTGGGACAGTAACTGCCTTTTTTAACCTTGGGTTTTCTCTGGGTCTCTGTCTCAGGAGGGGTTTCCGTTTCCAAATGTCAGATATTAAACTCAGAGGAAAGCAAGGGAAGGCAGGAGAACAGTTGGTTTTGGTGAGCAGTGCTGGGTGGGGATGGCAGCCTTGTTTTATGCATTAATAATTGAATGAATGGGCTTCTAATATATGAAAGGAGAGCTGGAATTCAGGGATGCACATATTTCCATTCTCTGTTTTCTGTGATATAAATGTTTGGGAATTTGTGTTTTCTCATTTTATTTGTTATTTAAACTTGCTACTTTTTAAAAAAGTCTTTTAATGTTTATTTTTGAGAGAGAGAGACACACACAGAGTGTAAGTGGGGGAGGGGCAGAGAGAGAGGGAGATAGAATCCAAAGCAAGCCCCAGGCTCTGAGCTGTCTGCATAGAGCCCGATGCAGGGCTTGAACTTACAAACTATGAGATCATGACCTGAGCTGAAGTCAGGCACTTACCTGACTGAGCCACCCAGGCCCCCCGTGTCTCCTAATTTATAGCCAAAAGAGAAGCATGTTTGATATTTCTGTCAAATAATTATGGAGTACGTAGGCACAAATTCTTGTACTAGAAAATCATTACTAGAAATTTTAAAAGATTCTATTCTTGCTCTCAGAGGAGCTTGCTTACAAAATAGCAGAGACTGACTTAAATACAATGGAACAGGGAAATGTCATTCTCAAGTTTAGGCATTAGAATATGGGAGTTTGCGTGAAGGTCAGTCACTACTGTGCCTCATTGGTATGGCCTGCGGAAGACATCTACCTGGATTTGGGGAGCCAGACACTAGAGTGGTTTGAAATTCAGACTGCTTAGAAATGCAGACCCTGTAGTGTGGTTATTTAAGGCCTGAACAGTGGTGGCACATAGTAGGTACTCAACAAGTATTTATTGAATGAATGAGTAAATAGTTGATAATGGAGATTTACTTATCTTGTCAATTACTTGTAAAACTATTCCTGACCAGATTGAAATAAAGGTATTAAAGGAGTCGGGCTAGGGTGCCTCCATGTCCTGTGGAATTGGTCTTTTGTATCGATGAGTTACGGGGCTCTGTGGAGCTTTGCTCCAAACTGGTCTAAAATCAGTAGCAACAGTGGGAGAAAACATAATTATTTGAAACTCCTTTGGGTTATTATATATTCTGTTTTCTAGGTAAAAACCTCCAAGTATGTTTCGTTCCACCCAGGTGTTTTGACTAGTAACTAGAATATTAAAAGTGATTTAAGGAGATTTAACCTCTTATGTTCTTCCCTAAGTCACGTGGAAGATTAACAAAACTGGATTAAATCTTACCTCTTAACTTCACTGCTTATTGGTTTATCTTGAGCATTGCCTTTCTTATATTACTGGTTTGAAATGGAAAACACTTGTAAATATTTATGCCCCTCTTTGATCCCTCTTAGAGAGTTTCACATACAGTTCAAATAAAGGCACAGTATAAATGAGTAGTAAATTAGATCTTCAAAAGAAAAATCACACATTCCTTTGGCAGTGGGCTTTGGATACCTCTGAATTATATGTCTGAAGGGATAACCTTTCTTTCTCTCCCCCTCTGCTACAGTGCAACTTTGTGTCCCTCACAGCATACATGGGACATTCAAATTGGTGTAGTTGTTACCCAGTGAATTTGAGTTACATTCTTAAATTTCTGCCTTCCAGATTCCTCGGGGATTCATTGATTCATGAATATAATATCCCTAATATTTAGGCAACCAAGCAAAACCCATCTAACTCGAGCTTATTCCCATGTTAATCACATATTAAGAGAAGATAGGTTTTGTTTTGTGATTTATAGCTGTGAGTTAGACAATACCGAATGCAGAATATAGCATAGAACCGGTTACATTGTCTTTCTGCTCTCAATTCAGAGTACAGGAGGCGATTGCACAAGTGGCAGCTGAATTAAATCCTGATGGTTCTGCCCAGCAGCAGTCAAAAGCCATCAGTAAAGTGAAAAAGAAAGCCAAAAGGATCCTTCAAGAAATGGTTGCCACCGTCTCACCAGCAATGATCAGGTATTAAAAGGCAAAGTAAAAAGCTTCCAATTGGAGCTGTTTTGAGCAAACAGGGACTGAGCCATTGGGCTTTCCTAGCACAGTGGTTTTGGCCTAAACGAAATTTAGACGTGATCTGATGTGAAAACTAACTCCGTTTTATATTCATATTTGTATTCAGCTTGTGTGGGAAGTAGCACTGTGGTAGATGTTAAGGTTCCTTAATGTTTGTTAATTAATAACAACCACCAAGTTACTGCTGACCTCTCTCTAGACTTGTGAGCCGGGTTTCACACACCCATATCTTAAAGGGAGGGGTTATATAGGCATTCTGCTCACCTAAATGTTTATTTGATTTGTTTCTGATGTGTAAAGTGTGCTATTTGAGTGAAGATTTTAGTCTATAATAAATAGATAAATAAAAACAGAAGATTTTAGTTTATAATAAGTATATGTATCTATGAGTGTGTGTGTAAAAGTTTAGATACAGACAGACACACACTAAGTCACAGGCGCTTTTAGGTTGTAGGTTCAGAAACTTGAATAGACAAAATTCAGCCTCTATATATAAATGTGTGCATATACACTTAAATTCCTTTTTTTTTTTTTCTTTTCCCCACTTAGACTGACAGGATGGGTGTTGCTCAAACTGTTCAACAGCTTCTTTTGGAATATTCAGATTCACAAAGGCCAACTTGAGATGGTTAAAGCTGCAACTGAGGCAAGGAGTTCTGTGATCTGTCATTCCATTTCCCCATGTTTGTGGAGTGATGTTAGAGTTCTTTTGTATGGAAATGTTCTTTTGTGTGCTGTGTGTATTCCAACCCATTTGGAAGATCCCCCCTGAGAGATGGGCCACAGTAGCCTTTGGGGAGGGGCAGGGAGGGGCAGGTAAAGGTGCAGCTAGGTGCAGGATTCCTTCGGTGAGTTACCTTGCAACAACTCTGAAATCAGGTAGAATAATCCCTATTTATAAATGAAGAAATATAAAGCACAGATAGAAGATTTCCCAGTCATGGCTGGTAAGTGACTGCCCATGATTTCAAGCCAAACCAGGCTTGCCTCTAAACCCTCTGCTTTTTTTTTTTTTAAAACATGACCAGGGCTGCCTCTCAGAAGACAGTCCACTTGAACTCTCCATTGTGCTTCTCCTTCCCCAGCTCTTTTTTATTGTGGCTCTGCTGGTTTTCAGATAGGGAAGTATTGCACTGCAAGAAGTTCATGTTACCGGAAAATGTTTTTATTTTTTATTTTTTTATTAAAAAAAATTATGTTTTTATTTATTTTTGAGAGAGAGAGAGAGAGAGAGAGAGCATGTGTGGGGGAGGAACAGAGAGAGAGAGAGGGAGACACAGAATCTGAGGCAGGCTTCAGGCTCCCAGCTGTCAGCACAGAGCCTGATGCAGGGCTTGAACTCACAAACCCGTGAGGTGATGATCTGAGCTGAAGTTGGTTGCTTAACCAACTGAGCCACCCAGGCACCCCTGGAAAATGTTTTTATTTTTTATTTTATTTTATTTTATTTTATTTTATTTTATTTTATGTTTTATTTATTTCTAGGAGAGAGAGAGAGACAGCGTGAGCAGGGGAGGGTCAGAGAGAGAGGGAGGCACAGACTCTGAAACAGGCTCCAGGCTCTGAGCTGGCAGTCAGCACAGAGCCCGACGCAGGGCTCGAACCCACGAACCGCGAGATCATGACCTAAGCGAAAGTCGGACGCTCAACCGACTAAGCCACCCAGCTGCCCCTGGAAAATGTTTTTAAAGAAGGAGTCCTTGATGAGCCAGTGTTTGAGTGATCCTAACCACATAGAAAGTGTGATTCAAGGTCATATTTGAATTTGAAGTTTGGCATTTTTTTCTTTTACTAGATGAATTTGCCACTTCTGTTTCTGCCAGTTCACAGATCACACATCGATTATCTGCTGCTCACGTTCATTCTCTTCTGCCATAACATCAAAGCGCCGTACATTGCTTCAGGCAACAATCTTAACATTCCCATCTTTAGGTAAGATCAGCTTATTTTGAAATTTAAGGCATGAAAAAGATTGTATTTTAAATTCTTTGTTTTTCCTTATAATTTTTGAAACATATTACTGTAAAGATGATGTGAGCTTTTCTACTTTCATTATAAAAATTTATTGTGGAAAGTTTGACAAGTACAAAAAAGCTTTAAACTCTCACCGATATTCCCGTGTTTTATGTGAAATACTTGGTGAACAGTCAACTTCACGGGCCGTATTTATCAAATGGCTAAAAGACAATTAGACAACGTGGCGAATTACTGAATCAGGTTTGGCAGTAGGGAAGGCCAGGGTGGGGGTGGCTGGTGGTGTTGATACAAAGTAGGCGAGAAGAACCATACCTGGTAACTTTGGCTTCACAATTTAGTAGCACTAGAAACATGTAATGATTATAATATGACACAAAAAGTATATTTTAGAAGTTTTCAGGAGAATGCAGTGGGTTCCATTCAGAGGAAATAGTCTGAAGATGCAGAAAGGTACAATTGTATGGTATGTTTAGGAAATGGCAGACAAGTCAGTAGGGTTAGAATGCAGGGTGCAGTGGGAAGGGTCAGAGGCCAGAAGTGGCCTCTGTGTAGGGAGTGAGAGCTGGAGCAGAACAATTTTTAGGCCGAGGATTCAGAGTGTATCCTGTAGTTGAGCAGTGGTCAGATTTGCGTTTTGAAAAGTCACCCTTGATTAGAGGGAGTTAGAGCAATTCTTACTATATTGCAAGAGTTCAGGCAAAAGATAATGAAGGGTTAAATTAAAATTTGTAGTGGTGCTTTTGGTGAAGAGGGCAGAGATTTGAAATGTATTTAGTAAGGTGAATTTATAAGACCCAATGCTAGTCCAGAATGGAAGAGGGGTTGATGAGGGAGGGAGACTCCTAGATCTTTAACACCAGGGAACTGGGTACATAGTGGAGCTGATCACCAATGGGGAATGAACGAGGAGTAGGTTTAGTTGGTTTGGGATATTGAGAGCTCAAATTTCCAAGCATAGAGCATCCCTGAGGTCCGCTCTGAGCCGTAGGGAGTATGAGGAGGATGGATTTACAGTAACAGGAAGGGAAGTGGGCTTGTGGGTTGTGCACATAGTAGGGCCTTACAAAGTGGCAGTTCATCACCTTCGCATGCTGTGAAGTCTGATCCTCAGCCTCACAGTCCAGGGAGCTCCTTCCTAATCGCTTGGCTCAGAGTTCTGTGGCTAACCAGACTCGTGTGAATGGGTGAAGGGAAGCCATTCATTCAAGCAGTCAGCTGATTCTTACCCAGCTATACTTTAGACAAGAGTGAAGAAGTTCTATAGTCCTTGCCTTCAAATAGCTCAGAATCTGCTGGGGAATGTAGACAAACCTCTGTAATACAATGTGATACATCCATCTGGAACAGACATGCTTCTCTAGGGACTAGGCTATCTGTTTACTCTTCTGAGCACCTCTTCCCAGTACTGAGGAACCCGAGAAGTGGTACTAGAAAGTCATCAGAAAGTTGGGGTGTCTGGGTGGCTCAGTTGGCTAAGTGTCCAACTCTTAATCTCAGCTCAGGTTTTGATCTCAGGGTCATGAGTTCAAGCCCTATGTTGGACTTCTCACTGGGCATGATGCCCACTGGAGGGAAAAAAGTCATCTGAAAGTTGTTGGCAGGCATAGATTTAGAGCCAAGAGGAGTGTTCCTTTCAGGCTCTAGGGAGGCCCTGCCCTATAACAGTCTGCCTTTCCTATAATCAGAATAGCTCCTGTAATCATTCCCTCCAGGTTCTCAGCTTGGAGGTGCTCCTGGAAGGATCCCATGGAAGTGGGTGTTAAAAATTGATAGTTTCTCATAATCATGAACTCTATGCCAGTCCTTGCTTAGCTCATCATTTTTCAGACGTGACAGCCAGTCAGTGACCTGGCCTCTTGACTCACAGCTTTCTTTTGTTACGTGCCAGTCTATACATTCACAAGTCACTGTTCAGGGTGGGTTGTTTCTCTGAGTGGTTCATCTCATTCATTATGCACTTGTCTGCAGTCTTGCTCTCAGAGAGTGATATGAAGGTCTGGGGACATCTTGCTGTTGCCTCCTTATACTGACTAGAGAAGATACTGGCAATATGTGTTGATATTGACATTTTAATATCACTCTATTAGGAAGAATAGGAAGAGACTCTGAGTTTGGAAAGGTTGGGTTAAGTATTATGAAATTTCATCTTAATATAAAGATCCATCAGTGTTGTGGAAAGAAACAAGGGGTTGAGAAAATCACGTTATCCCTGTGTAAGTGCACACGAAGCACATTTTTGTTTCACGTTGTGGAAAATTGGTTATGCTTGGTTTGGGCTTGATAAAATTATCATAGTCTCACAGAGACACTCTCTAAGCAGTACCTTCTTGAGATTTCCCCAAAGGAGCTCCTGTAACCTCGCATTCATTTTGCAGTTCATGTGCCAAAAGCACATTGCAGGATGTCTAATGGTTGGTGTCCTGAGACCTTGGCAGGGGTTTACAATTTAGCAAGTATTTCATAATCCTCTTAAAATCTGCCACAGCACCTTTGCAGGGTAGTATATGGTACCAACTTGTTTTGGTTTGGAACAGACCTTATTAGAGCTTCAGTATACAAAGTGATGTTCTGAAGGCTGATGAACGATGTAAGCAACTAAAAATGTCAGTAATGTGGAAAGTGGAAAAGTGTCAGCAGCTCAAACAACACATGGTTTATGTTCATATAGTGTATGTTTTGAAGTAACTTGGAATTTGAGTATTTGTATGTTTTCCTATATAAGTAAATAATGCGTTCTTCAACATATAGTACCTTGATCCATAAGCTTGGTGGCTTTTTCATACGACGAAGGCTAGATGAGACGCCAGATGGACGGAAGGATATTCTCTATAGAGCTTTGCTCCACGGGGTATGTATGCTGTCTCATCGTCCTTAAAGCAGTTATCATAGTCATCTCACAGTACGAGGAAGAAGAGACTTGATTGAGATTTAAAAAAAATGTTGTCTGTGTAATTATTCGAGTGGTTATTGTTTGGGTATGGGTTTGATGATTATTTTTGTAATCACCGAGATAGAGCTGTTGAGGAGCTGACTTGCCATTATTTATGTGAGTGGAACACTTTGTCAGTAGTGAAGTTCTAGGTGTTTGTTTGACGGTTTACCTTTGCTGAGCTCGTTCTAAGTGGGGTGGTCTGGGTTTCATGTTTATACTCTCCTTATTTTCCAGCATATAGTTGAACTACTTCGACAGCAGCAGTTCTTAGAGATTTTTCTGGAAGGCACACGCTCTAGGAGTGGAAAAACCTCCTGCGCACGGGCAGGACTTTTGTCAGTTGTGGTTGATACGCTGTCTACCAATACCATCCCAGACATCTTGGTCATTCCTGTTGGAATCTCCTATGACCGCATTATCGAAGGTCACTACAATGGCGAACAGCTGGTAAGAGGATTGCCCACCCAGAAGTCTTCTTCACTTTTAAGTCTTTTGCTCTTAGATAAGTGCTTTTGGAATTAACTAAGAGTGTGTCTGGTCCTACTTAAAGCAGGAAACATGGTCGAGTGGGCATGCTGAGTGGCTTTCATCTTTTGTGCCCGCCTGATGGGTAGTGCTAATGTGGCATTTCCCTGTGCTTGGAGGGAGTGATGTGGCTGGCCTTGATCTTGGGATTGGGAAATGGAAGAACACTTGGCATCGCATTGCCGTCTCTACCTGGGGGGTTATAGGTCATTCTCCCCAAGGTTTTAGTTTATGTGTAAATTGTAAGTCAGCCTGAAGAAATGTTGGGATCCTGTTGATAAAGCAGTTATAACAAATTAATTTGGAAAGTGGCAGTAGCTTTTTAGCAAACTTTTTATTGAAGTGAGTATGATAAGTTTCAGAAGAATGCACAGATCATAAGCCTATAGCTTGGATTATCCCAAAGTGAACACCCCCGTGTAATCAGCATGCATGCACAGCAAGGGACAGTATTAGTAGGCTCCTAGGAACCCCCGTGTGCCCCTCTCTTCACTGTCCCCTCAAGGGTAACCACTTACCTTGACTTTTTCCAGAATAGATTAGTTTTGCCTATTTTTGGCCTCTTACATAAATGAAATTGTGTAGTGTGTGGTCTTTTTAACTTCTGGTTTTCCTTGCCCAGGCAGGTGCCGGTGGGACTCACCCATGTTACTGCATGCAGTTAGAGTGTGTTTGTTCTCATAGCCATGTAGTATTCCAATGTATGCGTGTACTTTGGTTTATTCGGTTGCAAACAGTTTGGTTTCTAGTTTTGGACTGTGATCAGTCTTGTATATTTCTCTTGATGAACACAGGCATGCATTTTGTAAGGTAAGCACCTAGGAGTAGAAATTGTTGGCTCATAAAGTATACATGTGTTCAGCTTTAGTAGATGCTGACTAACCGTTTTCCAGAATGCTTTTACCAACTTACCGTTCCTGCCTGCATTGTGAGAGCTCCAGAGGGACTTCGCTTTGCCGTTATTTAGTGTGGAAGTCTGGGACACAGCACTTCTTCTAAGGTCACTGCCCCGAGCGTGCCAGAAGCTCAAGGACACTAGACAATTAGAGGCTTTACAAATGAAGTGGTAGTGCTCAGTTATTACCTGAGTTTCTCTGAGGAGACCCCTCCTTGTGGATATTTGTCTGTCTTGAATGTGTGCACCACTCACCCTGTCTCATGAGGCCATATCTGTCTGTGGACTCACAGACTCACAGAGTCCTCTGTCTATTATATGCCCGTCATTGTCCCTTACGTAAATTAATGTTCAGGAAATGAACACTAAATGAATAATAGGGTTAAAGGCCACCGTGGGGCTGGATTTGGCATTTAGTTGCCTATGGTTAGATATTTAGACTCTGGTGATCATCAGACTTCATATAAGTGGCTTCTTTGACATCTTATTTTTCTTTGAGAACTGCAGAACTGTTCTCCATCCTGTTGTATCAATTTTATCTTTCATTAATTTGCAGTGGTATTTTTTTCTTTTTTAGGTTTTAAATTTTAATTCTAGTAGTTAGATACAGTGTTCTATTTAGTTTCAGGTGTTACAACATAGTGACTCAACAGTTCTGGATGTTACTCAGTGCACATAGAAGGTGCACTCTTCATCCCCTTCACCTGTTTCTCCCAGCCCCCCACCCCCACCCCTGGACCATCTGTTTGTTCTCTATAGTTTGTTTCATGGTTTCTCTCTCTCTTTTCCGTTGTTTGCTTTGTTTCTTGAATTCCACATATGAGTGAAGTCATATGGTATTTGTGTTTCTCTGACTGGTTTATTTTGCTTAGCATTATACTCTCTAGTTCTGTCCATGTCACTGCAGATGGCAAGATTTCATGCCGGAGTCCCACTCCAGCCAGTCCAGGTGTCCCTGAAGGATGGATGGTGTCAGTGAGAGAGTGAGAGAGCCCGGGATTCTTTATGATCATCAGGCAGGCGTCTCTGCACTGACTGAGTCTCAGCTTTAGTTATGGTTAAGTGTATGGGGAATAGCACAGAAGTGGCATTTGCCTTAGACAATGATTTTTTATGACAAATTTCTCTGATACATAAAAATTTCCCAGAACATAGATTTGTAGAAGACTCATGTGCAACGTTTATCAATAGTGATTGATATAGGTGATTTAGATGCTTATCATATGGGGGAAGGAAGGTATCTTTAGCATTCAGATACAAGCAAGACAATGATTTTAGCATAGCAAAGGCAAAAGTTAGTTCTTTGTGAGTAGGGGTCGATAGCCTGTTTGCTTAAGGGGAAGTATAAGAAAAACAGGATCCTCAGGAAACACAGTGTTTGCTCCCATAATCACAAAAGAAGAAGTTCCTACAATAAGTTCCTTCACAAGGTGCAATCGTCATACCAGGGCCAGAATAAGGGGACAAGTCACTCCGGATACCAGTCAACAAGGTGCCTCGGGGTTGGTGCTCAAGCAGAAACAATTGAATGGGGATAGATATCAGTCATCATCTGACAGCAGGAAGCCTTGCAAACCTGCCTTAACCTCACAAGGAGTTTTCTCAACTAGTGAGTTCAGAATGGCTCCCAACAATTTCATACTTTTTTGTCTGAGTAATACTCCATTATGTATATATACACCACATCTGTATCCACTCATCTATCAGTGGACACTTGGGCTCTTTCTGTAATTTGGCTGCTGTAAATACTGCAATAAAATAGGGGTGCGTGTATCCCTTTGAATTCTTTTTTTTTTTTTTTTTTGGTATTTTATATAGTTTTTTATTTTTTGGGTAAATACCCAGTAGTGCAATTCCTGGGTCATAGGGTAGTTCTGTTTTTAATTTTTTAAGGAACCTCCATACTGTTTTCCACAGTGGCTACACCACTTTGCATTCCCACCAGCAGTGCACGAGGGATCCGTTTTCTCCACATCCTCGTCAACACTTGTTATTTCTTGTGGGTTTTTTTAGCCATTCTGACAGATGTGAGATGATATCTCATTGTAGTTTTGGTTTGCAGTTCCCTGATGATGAGTGATGTTGAGCATTTTTTCATGTGTCTGTTGGTCGTCTCTAAGTCTTCTTTGGAGACTTACCTGTTCACGTCTTCTGCCCATTTTTAAATTAGATTTTAATTAGATTATTTGTTTTTTTGGTGTTGAATTGTATCAGTTCTTTGTACGCTTTGAATACTAACCTTTTATCACATCTTCTCCCATTTGTAGAATGTCTTTTAGTTTTGTTGAATGTTTCATTTACTGTGCGGAAACTCTTTATTTTGATGTAGTCCCAATAGTTTATTTTTGCTTTTATTTCCCTTGCCTCAGGAGACATATCTAGAAAAATGCTAGGGCTGATGTCAGAGAAATTACTACTTGTGCTCTTTTCAAGGATTATTATGGTTTCAGGTCTCACAGTTAGGTCTTTAATTCATTTTGAGTTTGTTTTTGTGTATGGTGAAAGAATGTGGTCCGTTTTCATTCTTTTGCATATTGACATCTAATTTTCCCAACACCATTTATTGAAGAGGCTGTCTTTTTCTCATTGCATATTCTTGCTTCCTTTGTCAAAGATTAATTGGCCATATAATCGTGGGTTTATTTCTGGACTTTCTATTCTGTTCCATTGATCTATGTGTTTATTTTTGTGCCAGCACCGTAGTTTGCAGTGGTGTTTTTGTGAGTGGCGTAAACAGTGTACTAAATGAATTAGTGTTACGTGTTCTGTTTTTCATTGACCAAACTGCTTCTCCTAATGAAAGGATTACATCTTTTAGCATCTCTGCATGCTGGTCATTTTCCGACAGGTCTCAGTCAATGAACACTTACTTTCCCTCTTTATTCAGTGTTGTCCTTTTCAATCCAGACCTCCAGTTTCCATTAAGAAAGATAACCGGTATTTTTTGGAGAGCGGAATACCTGCTGGCTTTATCTCTTATCATGCTATTCTTTCCAAATTGGAATTTAGGGAAAACCTAAGAAGAACGAGAGCCTGTGGAGCGTAGCTAGAGGTGTTATCAGAATGTTACGAAAAAACTACGGGTGTGTCAGAGTGGATTTCGCACAACCGTTTTCCTTAAAGGTGAGTGTTGGAAGGAGGCTCTGCGAAAGCCTTGGCATAGCCCCAAGTCAGAAGATGTGGCCTCTGCCCTGCCTCTGTTGCCTCCTCCACGTGTGTCCTCAGGTCCTTCTCTAGTAAAAGGAGGACTGTGTCAAGAATGGCATTTCCTAAATTATCCCACCAGGGTGTGCCTGCTGACAGGACAGTAAGTGTCTCTATCTTTGGGAAATAGTGGGGTCCGTATTTATAATTATTATTTTTAGTTCATGGGAATTTTGCATGTTGCTTCATAATATATGTTGCTATTTTAATATTATGTTTTAAAATCACCTTTAGAGGAAAGTTTTCAAAACCTAACCCCCGAGGCAGGGTAAAATTGACGGTAGTCCAGGAAGATATCTGCTCTACGGAGTGCAGCCTGGCAGCCAGCCGCACGTCCGAAGGGACAGCGGCCGTCTCGTGGAGGAGCCTAGGGCGGTGGGTCCCTGGGGTCCTGGCAGCTGTAAATTCCGAAGATTTTCAAATTGATAAGGAAGGAGAAGGATGAGGAATGAAATCGGGAGCCCGGGAATAAGGAGCACAAGTCCTGCTCTTCCTTTTGTTCCTTTCCTCCCTTTACTTTAAGGACTCTAACTGCCGGGCGCGGTGCTCTCTGACCTTACACGCCTTCACTTTCCGGGAGCCTTGCCCTTTCCTACCATTTGTCTTTTTCAAAACCATTGCACATCTTCTCTGTATCCTTAGGATTTGCTTTTGGGTGGAGGTTCTTTTGAGTATCCTGTGACCCTCAGGTTGTTAGATTTCCTTTAAAAAGCATGATTGTGTTGATTATCACAAATAATAATATTGGGAATGTCAAATAATTTCATGCAGATGTGAGAAATGTTAAGCGTTTTCCTTTAACTTTTAAATAACTTTGCTTAAGCACCACTGTCCCATCCTTTGTGTCATCAGTCGTTCGACTTGGCACTTGCCAACACCCTGGGGTGAGTCTGCACCTCTGAGGCTACTTGAGCGTGGAGAAAGTCCTCCTGCCTGGTAGCACGGCTCATTTTATAAACTACTCCCCTGTTACTTTTTGAAGAGCGAATCATATTTTATATATGTTTATGTAAGCAAGACAATGAGAGCTAACGACTGTGTTGTATTCCCGCACCACGCCAGGAATATCTAGAAAGCCAGAGTCAGAAACCTGTATCTGCTCCACTTTCCCTGGAGCAAGCTTTGTTACCAGCGATACTTCCTTTAAGGTAAGATTGGTGGAAATGTTTCATGCTAACCTAACTATCACATGTCTATTATTTCTTACATGACATAGAGAAATAGGTGACCTTTCTGAAGAATGTGCACATTCTTGTTTTCACTTCCTCACCGTGGGTAACTTTTCTCTTGGGCTGATAAAGGATAGTGAAGTGATGGGTTTTCATATTACTCTGGAGGTTCTTGATAATTTGCATTATAAAATCTTTTTGAGCGTATGAATCAGGTAGGAGATCATATTCGATTTGTGCTTTTGAATGTGGGAACTAAATTCCTTTTGGTAGTAGCTTAGGTTATGTATATTGTTAGTGAAGACTATGAAAGTGTTTTCTATGTCCGTTTTCCAGAATTCAAATTAAATTGTAACTTAGAGAAATTAAATATTAAGCCCTTAATTTGTTTAAGTGTTAACATATTAGGAATGTTTTAAAATGGGGTATCGGGGCAGCACCTAGGTGGCTTGTCAGCTAAGCAGCAGACTCTTGGTTTCGGCTCTGGTCATGATCTCATGGTCTGTGAGATTAAGCCCCTCATTGGGATCTGCACTGATAGCACAGACCCTTCTTGAGATTCTCTCTCTTCCCTTGTCTCTGCCCCTCCACCACTTGCTTTCTCTCTCTCTCAAAATAAACACTTTTAAAAGATTAAAAAAAATAAAATGAGGTATCAGGGCACCTGAGTGGCTCAGTTGGTTAAGCATCTGACTCTTGATTTTGGCTCAGGTCATAATATCACAGTGTGGGGTTGAGCTTCATGTGGGGCTCAGTACTGGGCATGGAGCCTGCTTGGAATTCTCTCTCTCCCTCTGACCCTCCCCTGCTTGTGCTCTTCCTCTCTCTCAAAAAAAAAAAAAAAGAAGTGAAATATCTTGCTTTATGCAGTTTTTTCGGCCAGTGAATTTTGGGGGTAATGTACCAATAAACTAGTCATAACTCAATAAAATCTTTTGGTCAGGAGAGTGTATTAAACACAATAAAGTAAATTATGGAGGAAAACAATGTACAGAAAGAATCTATTGGTGATTTAAATGTAGACTATGTAGTGGTTAGAAGTATTTAATACTTTACACCTTAGTTCTAGATAGTTTGCTTATAAAAGGGTGTGGTTGTAGAGTCTAATTAAAAACAATCTTTTCAGACCCAATGATGCTGCTGACGAAGGTGCAGACACATCCGTTAACGAGTCCAGAAATGTGGCAGATGAATCCTTCCGAAGAAGATTGATTGCAAATCTGGCTGAGCACATTCTCTTCAGTAAGTACGATACCAAACCCAGGCTCAGCATGGTGCAGGGCACATCACACTGGTTTGGAAACAGCTGTAGTTAGGCTCTACTTCTGGTGCCATCCTCTACTACAGAGATGGTGATGGTTAGTTATTAGGAACGTGATGCTGTGGGCATTTGATGTAATTAGGGAAAACATCACACACGGTGCCTGGAAATTAGTAGGTGCTCATGTGGTAGCTCTTCTGCTTTTTAAAAAATAGTACTATCAGAAAGATTTGTTGCCTCTTTTACTCATGAACTTGTTTCTTTGAACTACCTAGTGGTATGGCATCTAGTTTTATAGTTGTGTGTCCCTTTTCCTGCTGACCCCATGCTTACCGTCATCCAGCAAATATTGAGGGGCCATCACGTGTGTGTAGAGCTTTGTTTGCGCTGTGGGGAATACAAAGTGAATAACGAGCGGTTTTGTGCGAGCTTGTGCTGTTCCTGGTGGCAGCATTGTGCACAAATAATTCGAGTGGGAGTGAGCTGGATCGGAGTGAGCAGAGTACAGGATCAGCCTTCTCTAAGTCCCAAATGGCAGCGTGTGTCATGCTGTAGCATCTGCTCCATAGCCCTGTGTCCCTTGGTGCACAGCCCAGGGAGGCTGTCCCTGCCCTTCCCTGAGCCTCACCCCGAGTCCGGCCAGACTCTTGGCCCCTCCCGGCACCACCGCTGTGTGGGCTTTCTGACCAGCTCGCACTCCTGCCCTCCTGCTTCACACGAGGTCAGGGTCTTCTTTCTTAAGCACGTCCATCCGTGTCTCTCTCCTGCTTGAATTCCACGCACTCAAAATCCTACATCCCTACTGTTGAAAAGTTGGAAGATACAGATAAAACCCACTACCCAGATAACCAGGGATGTTGCCATCTAGTCTTTAAAAATAGCTTTTACAGGTTTGTATTGTGCTGTTTTCCAGTTATAATACAAGTATGTATTACAGTTTTTAAAAAACCCTTCAGAAATACTCTTTTGAATGGCAATAAATATGGTACTTGGTACGTTGTTTCTTAACCGCTGGAGACAACACTGGAGTGGAGTATTCATGAATGCGTTATCTCAGAAAATTCACAAACGGTGTGTTTATCTCAGAATATTCCATAGATAATCTCATATTTGATTTATACGATTATAATTTTCTATAAACTCAGAGTTTTGGGTTATGGTCTGCAGTAATTCTCAGATGTCCTTCTGTCCTTCTCCCCACTCCTTCCTCCGACGTGGCAGGTGGATCAGGCACCCTCAGCCAAGTGAATGTGGTGCATTTTCTTCTTAGCAGTGAGGAAGCTGCAGCCTGGGGGTGAAGTAATTTCCCCCAAGTTATGAAATTCGTGTAGAAATTAGGATTTGAGCCCAGATTTTCAGACTTCAAATCTACTACCCCTTCTCCCACTGCACGTCTCTTTGAATGTGGCGGTGAATCTGTCTGCATGAGGAGAGCGTAGAGGCGCAGTCCTCACGGACTGCAGCCAGGAACAGGCCCAGAAGCACAAAAGTGGGTGCCCTGTAGAGCTGCCAGGACAGGTGTGTACTTTGGGTCTCCGTATTTCCATAAAGGCGTCTCCTGGTCATTCAGGAACTAAGTTCCACTGGCCTGTCTGGAAGGTGGAGCTGCCGTAGGCTAGAATCTGGGACATGATAATAGTGATCTCTAATGAGGTTCTCTTGGCCCAGAACATGGTATAATGTTGTAATTTCCCTTCAGTAAATTATAGTTGTGGGAAGTGTGGTGGACATGGAGGTATTTATAGTTTTAAATACCCCTGTTTAAGATTTAGGGGCGCCAGGGTAGCTTAGTTGGTTAAGTGTCTGACTTGATTACGGCTCAGGTCATGATCTCACAGTTCATGGCTTTGAGCCCCGTGTCAGGCTCCGTGCTGACGGTGCAGAGCCTGCTTGGGATTCCTTCTCTCCCTGTCTCTCTCTGCCCCTCCCATGCTCATGCTCGCTCTCACTCTCTCTCTCTTTCAAAATAAGTAAAAGAGTTAGGTACTGTTAGAAATTTTCAGCTATAGGGGCATCTGGGTGGCTTAGTCGGTTGGGCGTCTGACTTTCACTTAGGTCATGATCTCGCGGTTCGTGGGTTCGAGCCCCGCATCAGGCTCTGTGCTGACTGCCAGCTCAGAGCCTGGAGCCTATTTCAGAGTCTGTATCTCCCTCTCTCTCTGACCCTCTCCTGCTCACGCTGTCTCTCTCTCTCTCTCTCTCTCTCTCCTAGAAATAAATAAAAATATAAAAAAAAAAAATTTTCAGCTATAATAAAAGAAAAGGGAACCTAAAGGTTTGTGTTTGTCTTCCAGCTGCTAGCAAGTCCTGTGCCATTATGTCAACACACATCGTGGCCTGCCTGCTCCTCTACAGACACAGGCAGGTATGTGTGCAGTGTTTCCAGAGTTCAGGAGAGAGCGCGGGAGCGCTTGGTCAGCTGTCCACGTACGTGTTCCCGAACAGATCTGGCTCTGTGCTTGTGACACACATGGTAAAATAATCTGAGCAGCCTGCCCACAGGAGCTTACAACTCTGATGATGGAAGTCCACGTGGAAACCACCTCAGAGACTGCATAACATACATGACAGTAAGACATTCCTAGAGTAATAGAGTTCACGTAAATGAGGCATATTGTGTTGATGTGCAGTAAGTGTTCCGACAGCTAACGGTTTCCACGCCATTTTATTTGTACTTAGGACCACATTCCTTTAATGCACGTGTCTAACTACTGTGATTGCAAGAGTGTGTCTGTCCCACAGTCATTTCTCAACACCAAACGCAGTGCCAGTATATGTGCGTGTATGTATATGTACACACCAAATAAGTAGTTGTCAGGTAAATAGTTAACATGAGGGAAATTACTGCTAAAAAATAAGCACTGCTTACTCTTAGATGGCTGCTGCTTCCCTTTGTCACCTTATATGCTCCTATCACGTGTTGTGACCAGAGTGTTCTCTGGATGTGAACATCTTGGCCTTCTGGAGGAGCAGCCTTTTCACCAGTTTCTCTGACCTCCTCTGCACTGATCTTCTGGGTCTTTTCCTGTCTGTGCTGACAGCGGGCTGAAGGAAAGCCAAGGCAAGAAAAAAACTCCTTGGAATGGCCTCGTGGCCTTTTGGGAAGTAGGTTTTCCACTGTCGCCAGACCATGTCTGTCTGTTTCTCTAGGGAATTGATCTCTCCACATTGGTGGAGGACTTCTTTGTGATGAAGGAGGAAGTCCTGGCTCGAGATTTTGACCTGGGGTTCTCAGGAAACTCTGAAGACGTAGTTATGCATGCCATCCAGCTGCTGGGAAATTGCGTCACAATCACTCACACCAGCAGGAACGATGAGCTTTTTATTACGCCTAGCACAACTGTCCCGTCGGTCTTTGAACTCAACTTCTACAGCAATGGGGTGCTCCACGTCTTCATCATGGAGGCCATCATAGGTATGGCCGGCCCTGAGGTATCCTCATGGGCCGTAAAAGGACCTAAAGAACATAGCACTGTTTGTTGATTTGGATGGTAGCCCCTTGTTGGAGGGAATGGGTTGCTATATTTTTAGTTTTCGAATAAAAATGTAATCTGCTGTATCAGTATAGCTAATTCTTACATTTATTAACAAGTAGTTACTGAATTACTGTTTGTATAGTATTATACTTTGACTGAGGAGGAGAAGGAAGCTGTTTTGCTATCAGGAGCTGAAAACCTGACTGAGACAGAGCTACACATGGCAGTAAAATGAGTGTAGGGCTCTCATTTGTGATCAAGAGGGGACAGAGGAGAAGGAGAGCAGGAGGGTCGGAAGCCCCCGAGGAAAGTGTTCGATGGAGTTGGGATCAGGTGGAATCATGAGCAGTGGATCCTGAAGGGATTTATGTAAATTTCTCCAACGAATGCAGATAATTATTTCTGATGTGTTAACAAGGTATTAAGGCACTCCAGGTTTTCTGAGCCATTTGAAGTTAGTTCTTCTTGGAGCTGGAAGGCTGTTGGCTTCATTGATGTCTTTCTTTCCTTAGCTTGCAGCCTGTACGCAGTTCTGCACAAGAGGGGCCCAGGAGGGTCTGCTGGAACGTCCCCTAACTCCATCAGCCAGGAGCAGCTGGTGCGGAAGGCCGCCAGCCTGTGCTATCTACTCTCTAACGAAGGCACCATATCTCTCGTAAGCGAAGACTCTTTCGTGTTGCCTGTTCCCTTTTTCTTGAGTGTTTTTTGTTTGTTTTTTTTTTTTTTTATGAAAACATGAGCTACCTTTGTTTTTCTCTCAGAGGATGTTTGGTCTATTATTAAAGCTTTATGCTCTACACTTGGGTCTCAGTGACCATCAGGTCAATATGTTGTACTATCTTTGTTTGCTATTGGGGGTCACTGCTGCAGTGACCCCTTCATGTAGCCAGGAGGCCTGAGAGGACAGATTGCTCAACAGTCTCCATCAGTCAGATCCAAAGTCACTGAGCTCTTACTATACATAAGGCACTGGGCCAGAGGTTTGTAAATTATTAACGTGCCCAGAAGATAAGAGCTAGAAACAGTCTTAAAAATCATCTTTTCAAGCCCTTGTCATTTTACAAATGGGAAAACCAAGACCCAGCAGCACTGAGGAGCATTTATGTTATATTCAAGCACCGCTAGACATTCGTTATGAGACAGACGTATCGAGCAATAGATTCTTTTTCCTCAAAATCATCAACAAAAAGAACTCCTATTCTATGTAAAGTCTAACACTCTCTCCCACACATATGAACGTGGACGGGATCATGTACGAGGACGTGTGTTGTGAGTACGGCCCTCCTCCATGGCAGTGCTCTTTGTGTGGCGTATTGTCGCCTCGTTGGGGCATCTGTTTTGCATGAGCTTCGGACGGCAGGATGGGATGGGGCAGGTAAAGCTCCCAGGATTGACCTTGTCCTTTTCCTGGGTCATTTTTGAGCTATTTGAATAATTGTGTTTGCTCATCTACCACCTTTACGTACAATATTTCCTGCAAGGTAGCATTTGCAGCGACATTGTCCCGTAAAGAAAAAGAAACGTGGTGGGACCCAACAGGCAGTCCTGTTGAAGACTCGCTCCACCGCAGGGGACGCTGAGCTCGGGCCGCCCTCTGCAGGTGGGGCCACTTGGCTGCTCTGCCAGACAGAGGACGAGGGCTCTTCATGGGCTTTGCCCTTGACCATGCGTTTACCAAGGGGTGGGGATCTTCGGACTTGGCCAGCAGAGTGAGGTAGTTGATACGGGAGCATTTGGCAGTTACCTTGTACTGTGTTTCTGTCTTTAAAAAACGTCAGGGACATTTATATTTAAATGCCGTTTTTTTCCAGCCCTGCCAGACGTTTTACCAAATTTGCCACGAAACAGTAGGAAGGTTTATCCAGTACGGCATTCTGCTAGTGGCAGAGGTAAGAGGAGGGGCTTGGCTTCCTTCTCTTTTCTACCAATTATTTTAACCACTGTTACAAGCAAGTATTTCAGCCAGTAATTACATTTGAAATATAGTCCAGTCCACACGAAAAGTGAGGATAGGGAGAGTAAACATCTTTTGGGATTGTTTTTAATATTTTGGTTTCTTTTGTGTAACCGGTCTTGTCTAAGAACCTATCTCGACTCGATTCCGTGACACCAGAAGTTTTCATTCCAAGATGAGGTGTTTTACATCTCAGTAAACATACATGTCGTAGCTCGCACACACGCATTTTTCTCTTTTGAGATTTTAATTTTTATAAATTTAGAACAGCGGGTATGGCCTGGGAAAGTAGACCCCGATTTAGAGGAGATGGGGGTATTTTTATTTGCTCCGTCTGGTAGCTTCCCCCGCTGCCCCTTCTCTCCTTCCCTGCTTTGCCCCGAGCGCGTTGAGTTTGGAGAAGGAGGCGAGCAGACACTGCGTGGCTGACGGGAGTAGGGAGGGCGGTGAGGATGCTTTGTCTGCTGTCCAGCCGGGCACATGTCTGTGCACCTGCACATATTTACTTCCTATTTGTCATCTCTTTGGTGTAGCAAGATGACCAGGAAGATATTAGTCCCGGTCTTGCTGAGCAGCAGTGGGACAAGAAGCTTCCGGAGCCTTTGTCTTGGAGAAGTGATGAAGAAGACGAAGACAGTGATTTTGGTGAGGAGCAGCGAGATTGCTACCTGAAGGTACTTTGCTGAAGAATTCTGGTGGACGTTACTGTGGAGTTGGGGTTTATGTTGCCCCTAGTTAGTGAGGCCCTTATAAACGGGACTCTGGTGACTTGTTCCTGTCTCCAGCACCCGTAAACCAGCCACAGCGCTTTCTGCCTGGTAAAGGTACTGATATGTTTTAGGGAATGAATACCTCAGTTGCTCAGTTTGGGTGTAGGTAATGGAAAAGGACACAGAAGTACAAAATCGGGAAGATGAACATCGTGAGGCCCGCGGCCGTCGTCTCATCGGAGCACACAGGTGCAAACATGTTTCCCCACCCCTGTGCTCGCTCCTGAAGAGGGAGGACTTCCGTTCAGTCATCAGTAAAGCCAGCAGTGCCCCGAGTGGGGGGGGGATTTCTGTTCAGCTGTCACTGGCTAGTGACTCTTTCTGAGTCATTCTCAGTCTTGTCAACCCTCCCAAAATTGCATACATTGAGTGCTTTGCCTTCAGTTAAAACAAATCCCGTCAAAGGAGAAAATTCAGATTTTTTTTTAAGAGATTGATTGTCCCTGAGTTGTAATTTTATAAGTTAATAATGACCCATTTTTCTGAGTATTTTAAGAGGATTACTCTTTTTAAATTTTTTTAAAATGTATTTGAGAGAGAGAGCGTGCGCGTGCGCTGTGCGGGGGAGGGGCAGAGAGATGGAGACACAGAATCCCTTTGTGCTGACAGCTCAGAGCCTAAGCCTTGAACTCACAAACTGCGAGATCATGACCTGAGCCAGAGCCGGCCACTTAACCAACTGAGCCACCTAGATGTCCTGGCACTAAGTGGATTACGTTTTTTGCAGTGGTATAACACCTCTAATTTACACAGACATGGACATACACATGCACGCGCATATGCACGTACACACCCCCCCCCCCTCCCCCACCCAC